>NW_013668961.1:111997-119273 GCF_000517525.1 Limulus polyphemus
GCCTTATCCACCTGGCCATGCCGGGCACTGCAAATAGTATCCACTTTCAGTTAAAATAAAAATTCGATGTTGTTGAATGTTTATTAGAATTTTAGTCCTAGATAAGTCCAATTTTAAAATATTTCATTAATACAGCAGCTGTTACCAATTTAGGCATAAATAGGTTAAACGAAAAAATAAATCTGACGTACAGTAGTGTGATTCAAAGTGTATTTAAAACACAAATGTTATGGTTTTAGACATCTCCTTGCTTATGTTCAAATCTTGAACTAAGAGTTTTAATCAATGCCGTATATATGGTTGTTTACGCAAGGAGCGTTTCAAGCACCAAAGGTTCAACAATGAAGATTAATGTCAGTCTTATGCATATAAGAAAACTTCTAGAGATTCTTCCATTTCGTGTACTAAAGCTGATAGTAGTATAATTAAAGGGTGATATGCGCACATGTTCTATAGGAAAAACTATGAGAGGATTAACGCTGTTAACTCCAAGATAGTGATGAAATTGCCAATCTAATTTTTTTAATGTACTCAGTGAATTAGATAGAAAATGCCTACAGAACAAAAGTTTCTAAATTAAACGGAATACTGACAGATTCAAACCTAAGAGACTTTTGTCTGACAAATGAAGTGGAGTAAGCATTAATTGTTTCCGATGTGTGTCATCCTAAGTTGAATTACTCTGTAGCCATATAAGCACAGCTTCACATGCAGTAAAATTGCCTTTATATACACAAGTACATTAACGAAAGGCGAATTTAAAATACATTCGAAATGAAAAGAGTAAAACAACATCATCAGTCGATTGAATTAACATACATTACAAAACACCAGCTGCGATTGAAAATCTGATTTCACATAACAGGCGGAACGAAACCCACGCGCATAACACAGTCACATGTCAGAATAGTTTTTGTCCCTGAATTGACACTTTAAAAAAATATGTTGGACATTGGTTAATAGATTAAATCACATTTACGTTGGACGTTACATTTCTTCAGTCGATTCATTAAGTACCAGTAGCATCTGATACGTCATGAAAAGCCTGTTCTGAGTCGAATGTTGTCAGTATTTTATGTGAGATGTTCATAGAACAAACACGGAAAATCATAATAATATTGCTAGTTTTGTTATGTATGTATTTTTCTGGAAAAATAATATTTATGGCTCCCTGCATTAAATGTGACTACTCATATTTTATTAGTTCCATCAATACCATAGCTTAATATTAATTTTGTATTTAGCTAGGTAGTAAAGTAAAGTTTCGTTTTAAAGATTACTGTGTTCTTATTGTTCGAAATGACACTGCAGACTTCACTGCACAAAATATCAAATTTAAACGTTTTACAGTTCCAGGTAATAGTGAAATGAAACATATGAGCTCACACTGGGTAACAAAACCCCATACTATAATCATCTAGTCATGATATGATTTTTTTTTAAACCTGAAATGTGAGTTATATAACTTTGTTTCACAAGTCACCTGCCCGAGTTGTGAAAAACAACCAAACAAAGGGCCTAAAGTGCGAAACTTAACTGGGAAGTTGAATAACCTCAAACTCTCTTTCAGAATGAAAGAGTACAAAGGTCTGTTTACATCTAGAAACTACAACAAATTAGAGAAAGGCTTAAGGTAATTAGTTGTCCATCGTGATATTTAATACTTTTAAATACGTAAATTATATTCTATTCTTTTTTAGTGTCACTTTCATTAACAGTATTGGTTAATATATATATATATATATATGTATAATATTTATTTTTATTATTTTTTAATTTCTTATTATGAGGATTATTGTTATTATTTGCTTAGTGTATGGGTTTAGGAGTAACCTAAATCTTATAGGCTGATTAAACTTCGGGAGGTATTTTTGGGATTATGAACGAAAATATCGCTAATAGCGAGGGTACGTGACTGATGAATCAATGCACTCCAATCATTATAGGTAAGAGCGGCATATCAAACTAACTATGTTGATTACAGGATTAATTAGCAAGGGTATATCAATTCATGATATTCATCATTGGGCCTATTTTTAGTTCTGATTTAGCTAGGTAGCTTCCTTAAATTTTATCAGAATGTAATGATAATTTACATATATTCTAATCTATTTTATTGTATGTACTATATAATATTATTTTAAGTCATACTAAACAAGGTCTGACATCCTGCAGGTTGCAGGATCAAAACCTGACATCGAACATACACACCCATTGAGCCGAGGGGTGTTATAAAGTGACTGGAAATCTCACTATTTGTTGATAAAGAGTAACCCAAGAGTTGGCGGTGGGTGCAGCCAATCGGTTACATTCTTCCTTGTGGATAATACAAATGGTGACAAGTAGCCCTAGTAGCTTTTGGTGTAAATAAACAAACAAAAACATACTTCTCAGTATAAGTGCGTTACTTGTATTGAGCTTACAATGAATATTTATCTTAAATATGCCTACTTTATAAAACAAATTCTCACTATTTAGTTTATTTCTTGCTAAGAAAAATAATAAACGTGATTAACAATCTGACCTTTGGGTTTCATGCTAAGTAGTTTGTCAGTTTGAGTAATGCTTTAAATAAAAGAAAATAAGATACACATTTGTATAGTCTGAATTGAAATAATGTCATTTTGTAAATTTCATAGTTATAGAAAGTATTTGTTCTGAGGAACTGGAAAACCTGAATTGTAGTTTTCTTTTGTGGAATTATCATTATTTTTATATGTAATTACAAGCTGTTTACTTTTATCATACCAGAAGTCTCTTTATAAACAGAGCCGAAATATTATAGCAATTTTTTTAGAAACAATAAAGTTGCAATTAAAAAGGCTTAGTGTGGAAGAACTATAGTACTAGAAACTGGAGGGGATAACTTCTTCAACCAAGCGTTGCGTTAGTGACTGTTCATCGGCTAGGGTTTTACTTGATAACATTATACTAGAAACTGGAGGAGATAATGTTTTTTTAACGAAATGTTGTATTAGTCAAATTACAGTAGCCCAAGAGTTTGCGGTGGGCGCTTTTACCTTCTCTTACAGCGTTTATACCACAACTTTTAAACAAAAGGTTGCCAATAGGTGGCAGTTAAAGCACACAAGCGCCTTGAAACATTAGAGAAAACATTGTGCTATTTTACAATCATAAATAAAAGAAAAAAAAAACAGAACAATAATTCCTATACTTTTCATGGTAGTACATTTTGTAAATTATAATTATATCAATTTTATTTAAATGTTATTTGTAAGAACAAGAACGTCTAGAAAGTAGCACGTTGAAATATAAGTTAGTTGTTTAAGCCTTATTTTTTAATCGAATGATTTAAAGATTTATTACATTTCAAACTTTGTCCTCTGAATTTTTTCAGCAACTTACTTGTGAGAGATATTTCGCAAACTTTGTTTCTTCATCCCTCCGATTCATAAATGGTTAAAATTAATAACAGTCTATTTGTTTGTTTGTTTTGAATTTCGCGCAAAGCTACACGAGAGCTATCTGCGCTAACCGTTTCTAATTTAGCAGTGTAAGACTAGAGGGAAGGCAGCTAATCATCACCACCCACCGCCAACTCGTGGGCTGCTCTCTTACCAACGAATAGTGGGATTGACCGTCACATTAAAACGCCCAACGGCTGAATGGGCGAGCATTTTTAGTGGGACGGGGATTCGAACCCGCGACCCGTAGATTGCTATTTGAGCTCCCTAATCACCTGGCCATGCCGAGCCCAGTCTATTTGTTATGTTATCTAAGTTTCGGAGGAAAAGGAAAATATCATCCATCACATAACCTTCTTCCGCTACATAAAAGCTTTCACGGTTACGAAATAACGTTGTCCTTTATTTAAAGAATATATATACACTGTATGTATTATAAGTATTAGTAACGAAGAGGGGATGTGAGACGGATTGTGGCTGCATGATTGTCTACCATGAAATACAGTTGTATATATTTAAGATATTTAACTAATGTTGGCGGGAATAGCAACACATGTTAACGTCCATTGACGTAACTTCTTTTAGTGGAAAGAAACTAAGGAATATTAAAACTAGGGTGCTCAATTAAAGAACCGACCTAAGTTTAGCTACTATAACTTTTAATTTTATAACAGTTTATTTATTGTGGTCTTTTTTTTTTGCTCATGTGAACACACATATATTTCGTGTACATATGTAGGTACATAAGTGTATAATATATTTGTATATACTTAAATAGACCTCATTCGTGCAGTCGTGTGTTAGTACCGTATTCTATAGTTCAGAAATCTTGAATAATGGTCGTTGTGGTACTTACTTTAAATCTTCCTTTCACGTGCTATGTGTATAATCTATCTGTATATACTTAAATAGGCCACATTCGTGCAGTCATGTGTTAGTACCGTATTCTATAGTTCAGAAATCTTGAATAATGGTAGTTGTGGTACTTACTTTAAATCTTCCTTTCACGTGCTATGTTGAGCTGCAATATAGGTGGAGTCAATAAAGTGTGAAATGATGTATGACTTTAAAGTACACCTTTGGATCATTTATGTAGCTTTATGGTATAAAATGTCACTTAACAATTGCCTTGTTATTTCGCTTCGCATTAAAGACTGGTTTTGCTGTTATAAGCTGATGTGCGTGATAGCATTATTTATCATGAAAAACAACAACAAAGAACGAAAGCTATTGTTTGTAGCGTAAATTTGATTTATCATAATTTTATATCATATATATGTTAAATATAAACTGTTAAATTAGACCATTGATAATTGTATGTTCTTAAAACTGAAAATGAATAGGAAAATCTGTGCCAGGCGACAGGATTATAAAAACAAAATTGTTCATTATATCTATTATATTAAGATTTTGTTTTATATAAAAGCTAACAGGTTGAAAGCCATTAATGGTTGTCTTATTGTCTTCTGACACCTACTGGTCCCAGGAAAGGTTCTGTAAATTAGAAGGAAAGCTTAAATGGAGCATATCTCATCATCTCAAGATTTTGGTTACTTAATGCTAGGGCTACATCGCAATCATTTTGAGGCTATAACTATTTTTTAAAATTATTTTCAGGATAAAGTTACATCATAAAGATATGTTTAGAGATTAAACATTTTTACATAGAGTCTATGAGGATACAATTGCACTGGAGTGGTAATTCCAGTTACAAAGGCCACGAATCTTCGAGAATTACAAAACCTACAGAACACATTCAAGGCACATATCCTAATAATCACTTGAACACAAGAACCTGGAAGCTGACTATAAGTTTAAAATTTAAAAAGTTACGGGTTTCATTTAGAAAATATAAGTTGTTTCCAAATGCACAGTTTGCTTGAAAAACTTTCTTATTTGTTCATTAAGGTCAAAAGAACTTCATTATGAACCTATCTAATGCAATCTCTGTATATCTTGTGAGTAAGACGACTTACATGAAACAGGTAAAAAAACGAAAATCGGTGAGTAAATGATGCTTATTACGGCTGTTCCCCATTAGATCTTAAATTATGAAGATACATTTCACTACTAGATCAAATATCCAATTAATATTGAAGCATTATTTCACTGTGTAACCAATGTTTTTACGTTCTCTACTTTCCCTCCGCAGTTTGAGGCCGTGTGTGCGTTAAAATAGCAACTGCCTTCCCCCTGTTCTGTAAGTTCAAAATTGAGAATGGCTGTGCTCAGACAGCTCTTTCAACACTTTTGCACGAATATTCTGAATGCTAATTTCTAAATTATTAAATAACCTTATTAAATAACCCTAAACATTATAAAATCTAAATAAAACGATTTTATTATTCTTCATTGATAATTTCTTTTTAAAGATATAAATTAGTATGAATGTTATTAACATTGGTAGGTGCTTATTGTAGAATAAAAAAAATGTTCTTAGGTAATCTCAGTATTAAATTAACACTATCAATTTAGCCCGAGTCATACAAAAAGAGATAGAACAATGAAAAATTTTCAACGGTGACTAAAGCTGGTAGCTTTGAAATAACAGGAAACCAAATTTCACGACACTTCATTTTAAACCCAATACAGCAAAGAAAATATTCGAGGTTCATATTTTTTGGATCATGAAGTAGCCAATTAAGCAGATGGTCTAAACAAAATGTTGATCAAACTAAAAGAAAATAAAAAAAAACTGTTCTTGAAACATACGCATGATATATAATTATCCGTTCTTGTTATTTAAAAGTAACAAAACAAAACTGTATCCATTTATAAAATAGTTCATATTTATTTAAGCAAAAGTTATGAGCAATTAGTTTCAAACGACAATGGGAAAATGATTTTCAATAACCTATGCTGTGTAAGTTTATGGCAAAGAACAACAACTAAACTTAGACCTTAACCATTTCGAGAAGAATTAACGTACTCGTGGTAAAGTGTTTGGCGAATTATATTAACCTAAATTATTCAAGCATCCTAATTTATATTAATGAAGAGGCAATAGGTTATCCTAACTTACATTAATCGAGAGTACTAGATATACACGATTGTTCATTTTAAGTTTAATACGAAGATATTATTTAGTTTATATTGTGCGAGCGTTAAAGTAAATTTTGCTTACGTAACTGTTTACGAATCATTTGTTGCGTAGTTCAGTTGTTGTGAATTGACGTCATGTTAGTCGAACCTTCTGAATTTTTCTCATTGCTTTAAGTGAGTATTGTTAAATCATAACGCATTGTAGTTTATAGAATGTTCTAGGCCTCAGTCGGGCAATATATATGTAATCGACCAAGTTAATTCCAGTAAGTAAGTTAGTGAAAGTAAAAGTGAAGTTAGAGTGGGTGATCGTGAGCTTAGCCATAAAGTGTCTATAGAGTAAACTTTTTAAAGAATAATAATCGCAGATTGTTTTGTAATAACAGAGCAGAGAAGAATAATTCTCTTGTCAATTGGGTTCTAAAGTAATTGAACCAGCCTGTGTGGACTTTTGACGTAAAAGAGAATTATTTAAAGCTCTGTATACAACTGTGGTAAGCCACAGGGTAACATAATTCAATTTATTACTGGTTGTATTGTGATAACAGAGAAGAGGAGAATAATTTGTCTTGTCAAAAGGTGTTCTAAAGTAATTGAAACCGCCTGTGTGTACTTTGACGAAAAAGAGACAATTATTTAAATTTCTGAATACCACTGTGATTATCAGTAGTGTAACGAATTTTTGTACATAATTAAAATAATCGGATTGTGTACTGTTCGTTTATTGTTGAAAGTTATCGCCAACAAGTCACAAACACCTACTGTAAAGAATCCTACCCATACATATATAAAAACCTGACATCTGGTAA
>NW_013668961.1:119771-124074 GCF_000517525.1 Limulus polyphemus
CCTGCCATCTGGTAAGCCAGCCAGGATTACATAGTTGTAAACTGCAGTAGAGGAAGACCTGAATGACAATGGAAATAGGCATGTATACAAACATCTATAGCAGTGGCAAAAACATTACCATGTTGACTGAAATGTGAAATGGATAGAGAGAGGTGAGTGATTTGGGCTCAAAGATGGTGGAGTATGAGAGTTTGTTTAATAACAAAAAAAGAACAAAAGCTAGACAGAGAATAGCGTCAACAAAGAAAAGAGGAAGAAAGAAAAAAGAGCGAGAGAAGAAAAGGAAAAAATGAGAGACTGGAAATTGAAAAAGAGAGAATAATAGCACAAATTGAAAAAGAAGAAAAGGAGAGAGTGAGAGGAGAGACTGGAAGTACAGAGAATAATAGCACAAGTTCAGATTGCCAAGCTCACCCAACAGAAAGATGAAGGACCCAAGAATGACAATGGGGTCAGGTCCAGTTTACCTTAGCTGTCAAATTTTGATGAACAAAATGACAACATGGATGTTTTTTGGATATATATGGAAGATTCGCCCAAAGCTGGAACTGGGAAGTATGTCTCAGCCCCTTCTCACAGAAAAAGACCTACAAGTATATGCTGGCATTACATCAGAAGATGCCACGGACTATGACAAGTTAGAAGTGGCTTTGCTGAAATGCCATGAACTTACCAAGGGAGGGCTTCACCAGAATTTCAGAGAAGTGAAATCTGACACTGGTGAAACTGTATTTCAGTGTGTTGCATGTTTACAGTGATACTTCACAACATGGACTGACATGACCAATTGTGAAGATAGTTTCGAAGGACTGGCAGATCGACTGATATGTGAACAGTTCATGATCACGTGCTCAACTGATATGTCGCTGTTCCCGAAGGAGAGAGCAACAAAAGACGTGGACGAAATTATGTAACTGGCAGGACATCATATGGAAGCCCATGGAGAGAGTATAAATGGCAAATTCAAGAATAACCAGACAAAGTCGAAACCAGGGGAGGCTCACCAGAAACAACAGACAAAAGGGAGAAGAGATTCTATACTTGTTATAAAATGGGGTGCATTGTGAATGAGTGCGAGTCTGTCACCAACAAGCAACTTGTGAAATTCCAACATAAAGCAGCTGGGGCTATCTACAAAGATGGTGCTGGCAAGAGACAATAAAAGAGTGACTATCACCATGGATGCAGCTGCCATAAGAAAAGGATAGAGACAACACATCATATTCACTGCAAGAAAGAAGTGCTATCTCCATGATTAAACAGTGCATGACTGATGGTCATATCAAATTATCAAATGGGTGAACAGTGCCAGTGGTGATCAGAACATGTGACTAACATCTAGAAATCTAGCAAACCACAAAATACTGTTAGGTGAATGCTACATCGGAGACAAAAAGTGAATGTTCTAGGAGACACTGGGTGCAGCAGTGAGAATCAGTCTAGTATCTGATGGCCAGATGGTGGGCAAGGTACATGTGTGTGTGCTGATTGATGGGACAGTGAGAAAGTTTCCTATAGCAAGAATAAAGATGGACACTCCATACTACATGGGATACCTCGAGAACATGTGTATGAAAACACCTATCTGTGGCTTGGTGATTGGAAATATACCAGATAGTAGAACTTTGGAGGAACCAGACAGAATGAAGACTGATGATGCATCTGCAGTCATCACTATAGCTCAAGAAAAGAAAAGTAAGCAAGACATCAAACCACTGCAAGTCTCGAAAAGTAACATCCCAAATGTAGATCTACAGGGATGGAAGGCAACATAGGAGAAAGACCCTTCACTGCAGAAACTGTGGGACAGTGCCAGGGAGAAAATGAATCATAAAACCAAAGGGAAGATGACCTTCAGAATACAGGACCAAAAGAGAGTGGTACTGGATCTATCAAGGCAGTTCTACTGGGGAAGTTAAAAAGACCATAGTACAAACAGAATACCAGATTCAAGTGATGAAGCTGGTTCATGAGTCGATTATTGGAGAACACCTAGGAACAAAGAAGATGGCAGACAGAATCACCAGCAACTTCCATTGGCCAGGAGTCATTGGAGATGTGAACAGATTCTGCAGAACATGCGACATCTACCAAAGGACAATACCTAGAAGGAAGGTAGCACGTGTCTCTGACAAGGGCAACTGGTATGTGCTGACAGTAGTCGACTATGTGAGACTTTATCCAGAAGCCACATCATTGCCGAAGACAGAGATAGAGAGAGTAACAAAAGCCCTTTTGGGAGTGTTCTGTAAAGTTGGTTCCCTAAAGAAGTCTTGAGTGACAGAGGGAACCAAGTTTACCTTAGAACTGTTGCAAGAAGTGTGTAGACTCATCAGCACTAGGTAACTCTTTACTATCCTATACAATCTCAGATGTAATGGACTTTGTGAGAAAGCTAATGGAGTCATAAAGAGTATGTTGAAGAAGATGTACCAAGAAAGACCAGATGACTGGGACAGATACCTGCAGGCAGTATTATCTGCTTACCAAGAAGTCCCATAAGCAAGTACAGGATTTCACTCTTTGAGTTGCTGTATGGAAGAACAGTACGAGGTCCAGTGCAAATATTGAAAGATCTGTGGACAGGACAGGAAGAGTCAGAAGTGAGGAACACCTACCAGTACGTGTTAGACCCGAGAAACTGACTGAAGGTGATCTGTCAACTCGCTCGAGAGAGTTTGTATGCAACTCAAGGTAGTCAGAAGCATTTATATGACAAGAAAGTCAAGGATTGACGTTTCAAGGTCGGACAGAAAGTTTTGGTTCTGCTACTTATAGACAACAACAAACTTACCATGCAGTGGAAAGAACCTTTTGATGTGCAAAAAGTGGTCAGCAGAATGGTTTATAAAATGGATGGGAAGACAAAGATCTACCTTGCCAGCTTGTTGAAGAGGTACTTTTTGAGGGAAGAAAACATAATGGGTGGAGTTATTGAGGCACAGATGGACGTTGAAGGGATGGCTGTCAGAGATACACAACTAGAAGACAGTGCTTTGTCATAGAAGATGAAGACCCACTAGACCTAAGACCACTGTGTGCAGATGAGATGCACAAAGATGTCAACATCAATGATGAACTGACTGGCAAGCAGAAGAAAGACATACAAAAGATACTGTAGCAGAGAGACCTTGTGCAACGTAAAATTGAGACTACGACCATGGATCCTGTCAAAGTGAAGTTATATCATATGCCATATGTGAAAAGAGACATAATTAATTAAGAAGTCAAGGTAAAGCTAGAAGCTGGAATCATTGAGCCTTTGAAGTCGACCTACTGTTCACCAGTCATAATTGTGAAGAAAAGGGATGGCTCAAACCAATTGTACATAGACTTCCAGAAGCTGAACCTCCTGACAAAGTTCGAATCCAAACCTATGGACAACTCACAGGCAATCATGGTGAAACTAGACGGGGCCCAGTACTTTTCTAAGATTGATCTCAGTAAAGGTTCTTGACAGATTCCTATGGAGACAGTATCTAAATAGCAGACAGCCTTTCTGACACCAGACAGATGTTACCAGCTTAAAATGATGTCATTTGGGTTAGTCAACTTAGCAGCAACATTAACTGCATGATGGGGGAAGATGTTGCACAAAACCACCAGCATCAAGCATTATATGGACAACATTCTGACCCACACAGCCAGATCAGAAGACCACCTGAACAAACTTAGAGAGCTGTTCAGATGAGTGAGGGCAGCAGGTCTGATCATTAGAACATCTAAGTGCTACATTGGTTATTCTGTGCAGGTCTTTGTTGGACACAAGGTGGGAACCAGCAGATAGCCAGGGAAGAGGATAAGCTAACCTAAATACCAAATGCACCAGCTCCAATGACCAAGCAGCAAATCAGATATTTCCTGAGGTTACCGTGATATTATAGGAAGTTCATCCCAAACTATACTGAAGTTGCTGCACCACTGACTAGCCTGACCAAGAAAGGCCTACTCGACAAGGTGAAGTGGGAACAATTATAACTGACGGCACTCCAAAAGTTAAAGAACATGTTAGAAATTTTGCCAATCTTTAGAATGCCAGTCTTCAACAAATTGTTCATCGTTCAAGCCAATGCTTCAGACATTGGAATTAGAGCAGTACTCCTACAAGAACATAAAGACGGACTGTTTCCATTAACTCTTTCTGCACGGGTACCATTTACTGTGCATGACACAAGTGTTATGACAACGGAAGTCACGTGGTACGCGTGATGAGTTTCTCGAATGATTGAGGAAGTCCGAGTGTGTTCGAGATGCCCTCTTCGTTAGTATATAAGCCTGGCAGAGGAAACCAGCAGGGGATATA
>NW_013668962.1:0-1587 GCF_000517525.1 Limulus polyphemus
TAAAGAAAGTGTAATATAATCATGAACCCCACACTTCCATAACTAGTTGAGAATGAATACTTATTGATTAAGTAAAGAAAGTGTAATATAATCATGAACCCCACACTTCCATAACTAGTTGAGAATGTATACTTATTGACTAAGTAAAGAAAGTGTAATATAATCATGAACCCCACACTTCCATAACTAGTTGAGAATGTATACTTATTGACTAAGTAAAGAAAGTGTAATATAATATAATCATGAACCCCACACGTCCATAACTAGTCGAGAATGAATACTTATTGATTAAGTAAAGAAAGTGTAATATAATCATGAACCCCACACTTCCATAACTATATGAGAATGTATTCATGATTATATTACACTTTCTTTACTTAGTCAATAAGTATACATTCTCAACTAGTTATGGAAGTGTGGGGTTCATGATTATATTACACTTTCTTTACTTAGTCAATAAGTACTCCACACTTCCATAACTAGTTGAGAATGTATACTTATTGACTAAGTAAAGAAAGTGTAATATAATCATGAACCCCACACTTCCATAACTAGTTGATAATGTGTACTTATTTAGATATGTTCACGTACTTCCTTTTACATTTCGTGCAGGTGTTATGATGATATTCTTGTTAAACAGCTGTCGCAAAGAGGTACCTTTTCTCAAGCTGTACACACCTACAGGATACAGCTAGAAATTCGTGTCAGTTAGGCCTTGTATCTAAATATTTTATTGAGACTGTTTAGTTGTTTGTAAAAATTGATTTTTTTTTATTCTACGTTGGATTTTACAACACATTCTTTTTAACGTTTTCTTCTGAACTGTAGCGTTAAATTTGAATACCCGTGGTCTTTGTCCTGTGCGGGCGTGAATTAGAATCTTTTTGCTATTATCCCGTGCCGATGTTTTTTAAAGGAAGACTCTCTTATCCCCATCAGTCATTAAGTGACAACTGTAAGGTGGTAAATGAAAAGAGTTAATGAGTTAATAACATTTTGTTTTAAAACTTACAGTTTAAACGCCGAAAGTCGGCGAAATATTGGATACCCATTAGCCCTAAAAATAACATTTCAGATCTATCATTTAACTCCCATAAATCAATACCCAATAGGCTTCAGTTAGGCTGTGTAATGAGAGACAAAATGCTCTGTGAACGCTATTTGTATATGCAGTATAAAGCATTAAAATTTACGATTCACAAGACAAAAATATGTGCAGTTTAATACTTGTTTTTATAAAAAAGTTTAGGCCCATTGAGTTCCAATATTTCGCTGGTTTTCGGAATTTAAACCGCAACTTTTAAAGCATTATATTGTATATATAAATAGAGTTTCATAGAATCTTCTGTCTGTCGTCATTTAACACAGTGTTTATCAACCTTTTTTTGCTCGTGGCTCCCTTTTGAGTTTGATTTATCTCCGTGGCCCCACCCTTTGTAGACGATGTTACTTAGGGAAAAGGTTACTTTATTTCCACACTGTTGATTTGTAATATATTTATAATATTATAGTCTTATTTTTTACATTTTTTTATTGTTTTTAAATATTTTGTTTATAACATACTGTTTACTTATACAAGTAAAAAAT
>NW_013668962.1:2532-7711 GCF_000517525.1 Limulus polyphemus
TGATGTTGAACTAAAAACATATTGGGAAGTGACTTGTGTGTGAAAAAAAAGACATAACTGATGAGTTCTGATGTTGAACTAAAATCATATTGGGAAGTGACTTGTGTGTGAGAAAAAAGAAAAATCTCAAATCTTATTCATTACACACCTTAATTTCGAGCTAAAATTGAATTAAGAAGAATGTGGAAAGAACCTAAAGTTAACTTATTTTTATAAAAATTTCATTTTATTTGGTCGCTTTAGTGGGCTTCTTTTCTTTGCCGTTTGTACTCGACTTATTATCTTAATAACATTTCCGAAATATCCGTTTTGCGGATACTTTTAAACTCCTCTGTCGGATATCAGTGGACCTAAATACCACAGAGGGAAGAGATAAACTGAGTCAAGATAGAGCAAAAAAAAGAAAAATATGAATATTTCGGTAAGGCCCATGAGAGAGGTTGAATACCCGTGTAAAGTGAAAAAAAAAAGTTAAGAAATAATGACACGGGTTTAGGAAAATATGTATTACTCAGTTTCTTTTTTTGTATGAGACAACAGAACTTAAAAGTTGGTAAGCTAAGAATATCATAAGGAGGTTTAAGTTTTAAAATTAATTAAACAAACATTGAATAAGAATTATAAGTTTTAATCATGCACTTACCTGTTGATCGAAAAGAGCCCAAAACACAGGTAGCGGAATATAAAGCCTCAAAACATGGAGCACCATCTTGATCTCTTCTATCAGTTTCAACTGTTGAAATATTTGTGGAAAAGAAACTTTACGTAATCAGTTTTCTTCTCTAAACTAAATATTGTACTTGATTTAGTGTAAAGCAACAACTAAGTTTTTATTATTATTATTACACACTATTTAACGTCGTTGCATTTTTGTTGTTGTTCTTTTTTTAAATTTCGCGCAAAGCTACACGAGGACTATCTGCGCTAGCCGTCTTTAATTTAGCAATTTAAGACTAGAGGGAAGGCAGCTAGTCATCACCACCCACCGCCAACCCTTAGGCTACTCTTTTACCAACGAATAGTGGGATTGAGCGTAACATTATAACGCCCCCACGGCTGAAAGGGCGAGCATGTTTGGCGGGAAACTTCGTTGCCAAAGCATTATTGCACTTTGGGTTGACTGTGATAACGAGGCGGCTACTGATTATAAGTCCTTTACCTCCCTTCCCCCATACAGTGTAAAATCTAAATAATGCCAGATGAATTATAAATTAATAAATGTTTCTGCTTTGTTGCAGTTACTTAATAGTGTTATTTTATTTTTCTTAATAAACACACATTTGTGGAAATGTCAATACATATTATTGTAATGGCAATGATGTTACATGAGTTTTTTTTTCCTAATTTCTAATTTGTAATTAGTTTTATTTCAGTACCTTTCTAATCACACGAATATTTTCAGTTATTCATATGCTCTTTGTTTAAAAAAAAAATCAATGTATCTTATCAATATGTAACTCCTTCCTGTGTCTCAAATCGCCCTAAATCGTGGTGCATAAATAAATGACTTCGTCTCGTTCATTTCACTGTAAAGCTATCCGTTCTCGTGCAGCTTAAGTCTGTGTTTCGTATCATCGCTGTGCTTTTCTTGGTGCATATATGTAACTCCTTCCTGTGTTTCAAATCGCCCTAAATCGTGGTGCATAAATAAATGACTTCGTCTCGTTCATTTCACTGTAAAGCTATCCGTTCTCGTGCAGCTTAAGTCTGTGTTTCGTATCATCGCTGTGCTTTTCTTGGTGCATATATGTAACTCCTTCCTTTGTGTCATGTCGTCATGAGTTACCTAGAAGAACCATCATAAGTCGTCATCGACACGCGATTGGTGTTTTTTTTTTTTTTATTGAAAGGGCGTAAAGAATAGTGGGGCAATCTTGACGCTGATGTGTTTCACAAGAGCCCTTTGCAGTGAAAGTTGCACTCCAGACCAATAGTTCGAAACTAAAGGCATCACACAAAACACAATCAGCAGTGGAAGAAGGGGCTGTAGCAAAGCTATAACATATAACACAATCGGCGGTGGAAGAAGGGGCTGCAGCAAAACTATAACATATAACACAATCGGCGGTGGAAGAAGGGGCTGCAGCAAAACTATAACATATAACACAATCGGCGGTGGAAGAAGAGGCTGTAGCAAAATTATAACATATAACACAATCGGCGGAATATGCAGAATACGCTGCAGTAAAGCCAACACACAGAGCACTTCTGGCTGTGGAAGAAGGGACTGCAGCAAAGCCATCACACGGAAAACAACCGTAGTGGTGTGAACGCCTTTTACAAGCATGATTATAGTTAATTATATATGTCACAAGACATTAGTATTAGGCTTATTATATTTTTTGACGTTGTTAATCTAATCCCTTAAAGGTTTTCAAGAATTAGAGCATTATATATATATATATATTTGAAATAAACTAAACTATGAGAGTTATTGAAGCCGGTAAAACATAAATTGTATGTTCAGACAAGATTATGTTAGTGAATGCCTCTGTTTCCGACGTAACTAAATGAGAATTGCAAACATGTTTACAGGTATTGTTAACTTTTTAATACGTTATTTCCCCGAAAGGGGGCTGAAGGCCGCCTGGAGGGGTCACCTGCTTTAACCACTTGCATCACTGTAGTGTGTTGTCCGTCAGCCAGTCAATAAACACTAAAATTACGTCACATAATGGTCGCTTAACATTGCAATTTATACTGTCGTGACGTCAGTAAAACGTACGCATACCATGAATCACGAGAAGAATTATGCAATCTGTATTCTACACCACAGCATGACATATAATTTTCAAAGGCAAGAAATAATAATATTTGTTACTGTTAATTTTATTTTGTTTTTACTGTTATTTTTACTGTTAATTTTATTTTGTTTTGTTTTTTACTCTTTAAACAAAACACATTCGGGGATCCTGCGGAAGTACATCTAGTAATTAAGATATATTTTACGATATTCTTACATCATACTTGTCATCAGCGTAGTCCAACCAATGTTCTCTCCGTTCTTCTTTTTCTTCTTGGTTCTTACTTTTCGTTTGAGTGCGTACTAGAAAGAATTACAAAACCGTGTAAAATACCAGTCGTGGAACACTTATGCTATCTAAATACATAATTTAATAACCAGTTGAATTCAAACAGTGCACCTCTCTGCTCAGAAGTTGTAACAAAAACATATATCAGGTATTTACGTTTCTTAATGTTTCTATGTATACTTAGTTGGACCATGAAACACTTAAACCTGTGTTCTAAGGTATTTTAGTACTTAAAACACGATTACACAACTGTGGCTTAACCATCACGAGTCTTCCTGAATTTTTTCTTGTTCTTGGAGTTACTCATGCTCTCACTTACGTTAAATAACAAGAAAAGCTAGTGAGTTGCTGTTTAAGAAGACAGTTTGTTGTAGATCTGTGCCTTTACGTCAGTAGTATTTAATTTGATTTTTTACTGTGTGATATCGCTTGTTTTAATAGCATACAACAGAAAATAGGCATAAGGGAAAAATTATACTTACAAATATACATTCCAAAACTCTGAACACAATGTTTCCTTGCGATGGGATAATGTTGTAAAATGGTTTTCCACACAAAAACATAGCTATGGAAGAATTATATCAAGACTCGTAAAGCATATTATCTTTACACTTTGGACAAACCAAATCTTTACTTTTATATATGTTTTTAAAAATTAAAATCCAAGCAATATTTCGATAAGAAAAAAACACTTAATAGATGGCGCAGTTATAGGTAGGCTTGTGATGGATGTTCAACAAATAATTAAGTCTATTTGTTTGTAATTAAGCACAAAGCTACACTATGGGTTATCTGTGCTCTGCCCACCACGGGTATCAAAACCCGGATTCTAGCGTTGTAATTCCGCAGACATACTGCGGGCAAAATAATTAAGTAACCAATCTGAAACATTAGTACAGTACGATTGAAATAAATTATTGTTGTTATTTACTGGTATTTAAAAATCTCTTTACTTTAACAACATCAAGCAACATCAAAGTGTTTTCAAAGCCTTTGCGTCCATTTCTTGTCTTGATCTAATACACTTTTTAACTGATAGGTATGTTTTCAGTAACAACCAAAGTCCTGTTCATTGGGCGTTTATTCAAAATACCTTTCTTATAATAAAATTGATTGTTATATTTTGAAAATCCTACGAACAAAATATGTGTTCAACTTCCCTTAATATTTCACAAAATACGTATTCATCTTCCCTTAATATTTCACAAAATATGTATTCATCTTCCCTTAATATTTCACAAAATATGTATTCATCTTCCCTTAATATTTCACAAAATAGGTATTCATCTTCCCTTAATATTTCACAAAATATGTATTCATCTTCCCTTAATATTTCACAAAATACGTATTCATCTTCCCTTAATATTTCACAAAATATGCCGTATTAAAAGTAATATTATATGATTAACTTCAACTTTTTAACGATCAAATGTCAATACAGAATTCCGTAAAAATTATATATTCAGAGAAAATATTTATATAGACTCTTGAAATTCAAAATAATAACTCTCTGTAAAAGAGCTATCCACCGTTTTGCCAGTGACTATACTTTTTTTAAAACCCAAAATTGGGCAGAAAATGGCTGTCCATTATAACGTTCAACCTGTATGTCTTTTGTAAACTGTTTGGTACCTTGAGTTATTAAAGTACTCTCAAGTTATGATTAATGGCGTTGTATGGTAGTCCTGAAAAATACAATTACAGCAACATGAAATTTCTAAATACTACATTTTGATTTGAGCGTGGTTTGTGAAGTATACGTGATCAGTTCAAGACTTGTAACATTCAAATACTGGAACAAGTAGGAAAAAGTTCAAACACAAACTACTCACCTAATGCGATTATCATAAGAATTGAAGGAACCCCAAATGCAAGTGGATAACACGTATTGTTGCCAAAACAATGTATGTCCGCTAAAAGAAAGAAACAATATTTAATAATTTCATCAATATATCGACAGTAAAATTGTACTGAAATTCCATACATGAAATACAAAAGAGGCGTAATTAATCTAATAATTTATAAAAAAAAATATCCCAAAATTGTTGACGGTAAAGGCTACTCTGACTGAAAAAACCGTTATTATGCAGAGTGTTGTTAGAATGTTATTATGCAGAGTGTTGTTAGAATGTTATTATGCAGAGTGT
>NW_013668962.1:8448-9344 GCF_000517525.1 Limulus polyphemus
TTCGGTTATAAAAGTTTATATATATTTTTAAAAACACATCTTACAGTGTACTTATCAGTGGTAAAGTGTGAATGTAGAATGCCTTCTAATACTTAGTACTTATTGCTTCAGTCTAACGTATTTACTTAGGCATTAATAAAAAAAAACACATCTTACAGTGTACTTATCAGTGGTAAAGAGTGAATGTAGAATGCCTTCTAATACTTAGTACTTATTGCTTCAGTCTAACGTATTCACTTAGGTATTAATAAAAAAAAAGAATATTTACAGGATTAAACTTATTTACTTTTTAAAGGTTGACGTGAAATCTATAACGTCATTCTGTATATTAATACAAAACGTATGGGTCGTATCTGATAGCAAATTAATAATGTATTATTTTAGTTTTAATATTTACAACTTGTACGATTCAAAGCCCTGAAAATTGGCATAAATCAAGTTTACGTTTTAACATCTTATAAGACCAGGCATGACACAGCGGTTAACGTTCTGGGCCACAACTCGAAAGGTCCAAGATTTGAGCCACAATATACCGTTGAACACATCCATCTGTGGGGGCGTTATAATTTGGAAAGTCAATTCGGCTGTTTGGCTAAGAGTACCTGCACAATAGGGGGCGAGTACTGCCGGTAAGTTGTTGCTCTTTCTTTAGTGAGTATTTCTAACTTAGGAATGAATATGCTCGAACTTTAGGGACGTCTGATTTGGACGTTTAATTCATGTGTTGTTCAAACAATTACCAGTGAACATCTTAAAAATATTTTGCAGCTTAGGATTCACAGAACCTAAATAACATGTGGATTACTTGAAAAAAAAGTATTGCAAAATCACAAGCCCGGCATGGCCAGGTGGTCAGGGTGCTCGACTCGCAATCTGTGGGTCGCGGGTTCGAATCC
>NW_013668962.1:10324-11707 GCF_000517525.1 Limulus polyphemus
TATAGTGTAGTTAAAGTACTAAATTCTTTTTCATTTTTCACTTATAAGCAATGTATGGTTTTAAACTATCCCATTAAAAAGTATGTAACTAAATCAATGTTTTTCAGTTTTAATTATAACATATTATCTTAATCTTATAATTATAACTTTTATAATAGTATTATCTCGTATCATTTCTCGAGATAACATTGAGTCACGAGACAGTGAATTATTGCTGTTTATCACTCGATATTGTTATTGATATTGAAAGGTATTGTTGGAATATTGTATTTGCTGTATTTTTTTTTTGGTGGGGGGAGGATTAGGTTTTTCCTTTCTGGTTCTTTTTCCTGATTCCATTATTATTGATTTATTAATATTTATGATAAATTATTTATCAATATTCGTGTGACGTCCTGACCAAGCACTTGTTTATTAACAGTGTTGAAGTTAATTCTAAGTGTTGTTATTGTGAATAAATCGTGTTTTTTGTTGTTGAACCCTGATTGCAGCGGCAAGTTAATTTGAGACCGTTACAACTGTGCGTTGCATAAATCGAAGACAGACATTTCAACAACACCTATCTTGGTATCAATGGTTTTTTGGTTTAGTCTAAACATATTTCTATAGCGTTTACATTATTATTTCTAAATGCAAAAATAGTAAGAGACTGGTATAATTAAACATTAATCTACTTTATCAATAAAGTTTCAAACAAATCCAATAAATAAGATAAACAAGAAACGTTCCTTTGAAAGGTTCACAAAATAGTGGTCATTTAATTAGATTTATTTTATTTAATTTACTCAAATGAATTTAACCATAATTATCTAATTTCTTCTAAAATCAAACACACAGTGCTTATGAATTAACTCTCCCTAACTTTATGCACATTTAACTAAAGCTAGTCTGATTAATCTATTTAAAAGCAGGCAAATAAGTTCAGATGGTTTTTTTCATTAATTAATTATACTAAGTTTGAAACTTACTTGACCAGGACCAAACTGATCTCCTCCAAAAGCAGCCACACAAGGCTTTATTCCACCAGTACCGATAGCAATAAGTGTCAGGCCAATCATTGACATAGCTCTGAAAATATCTTTGGCATTACTTAAATGAATGAGACATGCATGTAAGCAATCACTTGAACTCCTTTTTATACATAAAGATGGTTTCTTAATATTCTTATAAAAAAATAAGAACAAAACAAAAACGGTAAATACAATCGATCTGAATATTTTTTTACAGTGAGTGTTTTTATTCGATTCTCTTTGTTAACAGGCCCGGCATGCCCTGGTGGTTAGGGCGCTCGACTCACAATCTGCGAGTCGAGGGTTCGAATCCCCGTCACACCAAACATGCTCGCCCTTTCAGCCGTGGGGGCGTTATAATGTGACGGTCAAT
>NW_013668962.1:12707-26145 GCF_000517525.1 Limulus polyphemus
CAGTATTTTTTATTTTCAATATTATTCATTCGTCGCTATGGCAACAAGAGGTTGCGTAAGTGACCCAAACACATTATGATATATTTGTGGTAAGTTTGTTGTAAATTTGATCTTAGTAAGAGTTTTTCTTCCCGATTTGTAAAAAAGTTTTACGTGATAGAAAAACATAATATTATTTTCAAAATCTGCGTAGCTGAATTATGTAAAATCCGTTATTAAAACCAGAACACCTTTTATGAAGTTTAAATTCGCAGACCTGTATTAGTTGTTTTTGCTCTAGGCATTTTTTCCCTTGTCGATCCGTACTATCAAATTGTGTTTGTTTCTTTGTATGTAATTAAGCAGAAAGCTACACAGTGGGCTGTCTGTGCTTTGCCCATCATGGGTATTGAAACCCGGTTAATAGCGTTGTAAGTCCACAGACATACCGCTGTGCCACTGGGAGGCTACTATTAACTACTACCGTGCTTAATGATACTATCAACTCACATTGTTTCATTACCTATATCAGATAAGTATAAATTACCCAAACTAAATATATTTAAAGTAACATTACCAGTCGTCTATACTGTATATAAAAACATTCTTGTTATAATTTTTGAATGCTGTGAGTTGTCTATACTGTATATAAAAAACAGTTAATGTTCACCCTGAAATTTGGTTGTTGTTACAATTTTTGACTACTGTGAGTCGTCTATACTGTATATAAAAACAGTTAATGTTCACCCTGAAATTTGGTTCTTGTTACAATTTTTGACTACTGTGAGTCGTCTATACTGTATATAAAAACAGTTAATGTTCACCCTGAAATTTGGCAGTTGAGCGCCTTCTTTGAAATCTTTATGAGACGAATTAGAACTAGAAGCCGACTTTGTTCAGTGTAGTTACTTTTTAGAAGCTGAAAACGCTGGAGCATTGAACGTAAAAATAAGAATTTTGAAATACAAATGGTTAATTTAATAAAGTAACTCCAAGTTAATTCCTCAAGGTATAGTACTCACTTATTTCATCCTATAAATAATGGCATAAATACTCTTACGTGAACGACACTCGAAAAAACACACACACAAAAAAACACATTTCTAATTCTTTTGGCTTTGAAAGCTCAATAAACATTTAATTGTTCACAGTATGTTCAAGTTGTTTTACACTTACACGCGTTGACGTATGTGTTAATATACAGTGTGTCGATTAAAGGGTTTTTAACTGCTTTGTCTTATGCTTGAACCACTCACACGTAATCATGTCTTATCCCATTTAGTATTAGTAGCTCATCATATGGTTGGTGTTACTAGTTAAATCCTTTAGGCTTAACTTAACGACTTTTCTTGCCACATCAGACAAATGTAGAAGTCTTTCCTACCTCTCTTAATCTGAGTGACCACATGACGTTGGTTACAATATATTTTCAAAGAGTTAACCCTTTGTATATTAAGTAGCTAATTTTCTCAGTCTACATGAGATCTTTCTCAGCATTCTATGATGAAAGAAGTGCAACATCTCTGACCGAGTTGGTTTTGTTGCATATCTTGTCCTGTGCTCATAAATAAATTAAATGTTTTATTTCCTGTTATCTAATCTCTCCCGTTAATAAAATCCAGAATTCAATCTCTGCCGTACATTTCCAGCCAAACCTCCTGTTAGAGCGGTTACTAACTTACCTCTAAGAAGTCAGTGTACCTAAGAATATTGTACGTGAAATGCCATTTCGCACATTCTGGCAAAGTCTCGTCGGATTTTGATTATTATTTGGGGTTCTTTGTTTAGGAAATGGTAATTAACTACAATGAATGAGTTTGCGTGCAGAGTAGAATTGTTCAAAAATAAAATATTTAAATTATATATTATTATAAAGATAACGTGAGAACCAGAAAGTAAAATGAAAAGTCCAGTTTTCATAAATCATATAAGACTTGCTTAGGACTATCATAGGCTGAAATGCCAACCTATCTAACTGAATGCACGAGCAGACTTGATGACAGATACACTAATTCAAGTTTTCCCCTTGTTTACAGTTACTCTTCATCAGCAATATAAAATACAGAGATCGTTTTTCCACTTCACAAACATACTTCTTAATTGTATGTAGGCAGAAGAAATGATTTTGATATATATATATATAAATCACACGACTCAGGTCTATCAGGTAACTTAGAATAGCAAAAGGTGTTTTGTTTGTTTGTTATGAGTTTCGCGCAAAGCTACACGAGGGCTATCTGCGCTAGCCACCCTTAATTTAGCAGTGTAAGACTAGAAAGGCAGCTAGTCATCACCACCCACCGCCAACTCTTGAGCTACTTTTTTAACCAACGAATAGTGGGATTGAGCGTCATATTATAACGCCCCCACGGCTGAAAGGGCGAGCATGTTTGGTGTAACAGGGATTCGAACCCGCGACTCGCAGATTGCGAGTCGAGCTCCCTAACCACCTGGCCATGCCGGGCCTACGGTGTTTTGATAAGGTCATTATTACACAATGGTTAGACGTGTAAAATTCCCATGAACACATGATTATAAGACTTTATTTTGCTAGGCCTTATCAATGGAAGAATCCGAGTGTGAAGCTTCAAACGATGGTTAGAAACTGCAGGTCAAACCTTGACCCTTATCTTGAAAGACGTATTTTGATGTAACACCGACTTCATGAAGTGGACAAGAGTTTCTTGACCAATATAAGTTTTCGGTTGCAGACAATACTCATTGGCCCAATAATGTCCGTTAGTTACAAAAAGGTGTAATTTGGACTAACACTGATTTTTTGAAGTAGATAAGGTCTTGTGGCTCAATTTTGAACCTTTGGTTCGATCAAATAATAACAAGCAAAACATAGATGAATTAACGTATACTTATTCGTTTTGGTAAAACAAATCTATATCACTGACACCTAACCCTCACCTGCATACGAGTTCCTGCAGCTCAACGGCCCCCGGTGGCACAGCGGTATGTCTACGGACTTACAACTTTAGGAACCGGGTTTCGATACCAGTGGTGGGCAGAGCACAGATAGCCCATTGTGTAGATTTGTGCTTAAGTACAAACAAATAAACCTGCTGTTGAAAATGGCCTCTTCCTGAAAATTATATCCTGTTGTTTAACAGCAAAATCAAACTGTATGTGAAGTCTGTAGTAAAACAATATTATAATTTTGGATTTAATGATATATTTTCTAAATTCCTAAACGTTATTAGTTCGTATATTTTAAACCTTAAATTACCAATTGTTTACACACCGTTCATTACCCCTGAGTTACTCACATCGTATCACACTCAATAACATTTTGTTTTTTGTTACTTCACAACACTCAGTGAACAAAAAGTGGCAAAAAAAAACAAACAAACATTGACTGCAGTCACTCATTTTGTTTGAAAAATACGTAGGAAACCCCTACAATAATTAATGGGATTGACTGTTTAATTTCTTGTGCGTGACCCATACATTATTAGGGATGCTGTTAATAACAATAAAGACATTGATTCACAAGCTATTTGGTGGATAGATAACTTAGAAGAATGTTTTATTGATTCAATGACAGTTGCAGAAGTAAGTAATAACTGAGTTTCAATACGAATACGTACTTGAACTTCCCAAGGAAGGAATCAGCCAACATAGCACCAAAGAGAGGCGTGAAGTAACAACCCATTGAGAAGGTGTGGTAGATCATGGTGGCTGTGTCTTCGTCATAAAGAAGAACCATTGTCAAGTACAAGGTTAACACAGCTGAAATAAAAGTTGGTGGTTACGTTCAAAACAGACTCCCAGCAACGTAAAGTAATACAAAATTATTCTAACAATGGCTACATCAAAACTGAAGTACATTGCACGCTGGAGATTGTAATATTGTGTCTATGACAAGACAAGCCCACTGTTACAAAACGATCTCGATCACCCCACCCACTCAATTCATGTTCTAGCTTGTGGTGGTTCGCCAAGTGATCAGAGAAGCAAGTGATTGGTCATTCAGCCTATGCTTGTAAATGAGCATTTGGCAGTAAATTCAAACTGGCCAGGAAGTCCTAAAGGTCGTTTTAGAAATTAAAAATGAGAATATAATCCAAGTTAAAGAAACAATATAAACTATTCTCGAAATAACGTTATAGTCCTGGTTAGGTCACTCGAGTCACAATGTGTGGGTCACGGGCTCGAAATCCGGAGCCGAGCATGCTCACCCATTCAGCTGCGGAGGCGCTATAATGTGGCGGTTAATCGCACTATTCATTAATAAAGATTAGGCTAATAATTGGTGGCGGGTATTATTGCCCGGTTGCCTACCCTCTATTCGGCAGTTAAAAAGTAGGGATGGTCGAAAATAGCCTTAGTAGCCTTGTCAAAAACAAACATATATTTCGTAATATCGGTGAAAACTTAATTTTTAGAACGGAATTGTACTCAGTACAACACACAAAATTTAAGCATTTCTTTTCATCCATGGAGTTCAAACAGGAAAAAAAGATTTAGGGAGGTCAGTAAACTGTAGCATAATAGTTTTGGTATGAAAAATTCCAACGAACAGAAATCTATTCCAAACAAACTGTTGCATGAAAAAAATTACAGCAGGTAAATATTAACTTGAGAAACACTAAACTCCAATTGCTATTTAATTTTTATAACATCTGAGAAACTTTATAAATCTTTAATGGTTGGACAGACGTGAGAAGGGGCAAGGTTTATTTGACCGAGCAAAGCGAGGGAATGTGTGCTACAGACACACACCCATTATGGCCAGGGTTCAGGTTGCTCTGGGGTTCTGTATTATGTTTTATGTACTTTTCTTGAGAGTAATTTTGAATCATTTTTAGTGGGACATATTGAAAAGTGTCACCCCCAACTTCCCACGTCACTGGTGGATAATTCCCACATCTTATAAACTATCTACTTGGCTGTATGGATTGTCAAAGCAGTCTTGTTCTATGCTAAGGTATCTTTCTTGCGTTAGAATACAATGGCAAGTGTTAAAGTGGTATTGCCTTGCAATAACCTGTTAATTGTCGTATACAGATATAGAATTATGAAGCATTAGAAAATAACAGTTTGCAAGTAAAAGACCAAACGACTATCATATGCATTTATTATCTTTTAACTTATACTGATATAAGAGAATCCTGAATGTGATTTTTAATTCCTAATCTTTGTTATTTCTTCAGCAAAATAGGATGGTTCAAAGTCCTTTTTTATTGTTTTTTTATGTTTGTTTAAGTGGTACGTATTAATGCCCCTTTTTCCATATGATTTATGGATAATATTTTTGGGTAAATAAAAGAGTAAAATTATACTGTGATATGAAAAAAAACATTTCTGAACTAGAAGGTAGGTAAAGGTAAAAAAAAGAGTTCTGTAAACGTGTGTTGAGATATAATTAAATTATTACCTTTCATGCCATAGTAACAGAACCTCTCACAGAACTCGTTTCCAACGATAAAAATTACCGACTTGGGGTATCTTTCCTTTTGGGTTTCCTGTTTGACAAAAATAAATCAACGTATATTAAAGCTCTAAATTTTACTAAGTGATCAATGTATGTCAAATAAAAGTGGAAAGGTTTCTTAAAATACACTTCAGATACTGAAGAAATAATAGTTGTTTTTATGTCCACGTGGAGATAGCGAAAAACAATTAAGAAATGTTGCCCCGATTTCAGTAGTTTTACAGAGTTTGAGTACGTTATGTTAAAACGATTATGGAGCCTCACCACGTTGTTACAGTCCATGTCGCCACATCTGGTCATTTTCTGTCTGACAAGATAGTGCATATTTTCATTATCTTAGCAGCGTAGTTTCGATTTGAAATTTCTATCACTTCCAAAGCTCATCACTCCTCGCTGCATGTTATCCATAATCCAACTAGTGTAAAGGACTAAAGTTTCCCAATACTCGTCTCAATAGTTTGATTGTATAGAAATCTATAGGCACTTCAACCTGAGTGTGTTTTGGTATGAAAAAACACGAATATCCGTTTCATTCTCCAGCTATTTGAGGTGAATAAATGGTGACTGAATAGGTGTGTGAGAAACAGAATAAACAAATAGATAAGTTACTGACAGGATGGCTGATGATGGCTTGACAAATATTTTCAGAGAACTTTTGAAAAAATAAATATATTTGTAGAAGAAATCATGTCCTTACAAAACGAACCGAGCGTGGTTTAGCTATTAGTGTACCAAGCTATGAATCCGAGGATGTATAGATCACATCCCATTAGCGTTCTACATTATTGGTACTGTGAGTGCGATATAAGAGTGACAGTTAAAATCCACTGTTCCATTAGGGTAACCCAACAGTTTGCGATGGATGCTGTTGACTACCTATTTTCCAGTTAATCTGTCAGTTTAAAATTAGGGACACATAGTACTAACAGTCCTTGTATAACCTTGTGCAAGTATCCAAAAGAATCAATAAAACTCTGCAAAACATGTTGATATTTGTAAACCATTTTCATGATGATATATAAGAAAACAAGTTATATATTATTAATGGAACCTGTAATACTTGTATGATATACCGATAGCTGAAGTTTTCAAAATATACATACATACAGAAGTGAATTTAAGCGGTAAGGATGTCTGTTTTGAATTTCGCGCAAAGCTACACGAGGGCTATCTGCGCTAGCCGTCCCTAATTTAGCAGTGTAAGACTAGAGGGAAGGCAGCTAGTCATCACCACCCACCGCCAACTCTTGGGCTACTCTTTTACCAACGAATAGTGGGATTGACCGTCGCATTATAACGCCCCCACGGCTGAAAGGGCGAGCATGTTTGGTTGGACGGGAATTCGAACCCGCGACCCTCAGATTACGAGTCGAGCGCCCTAACCACCTGGTCATGCCGGGTCGGTAAGGATGAGAAGTAACCACGAAAAAATATATCAATTAAATATTCGAAATGGACATTAGAGGGTTATGGACATAATCTTTCTCGGGAAATATATAACTCGTGTTGTTTATTTTCCATCCTGCTATTTTTTTCATTAATGTTAGGGTTAACTTACAAGTTGAAATTTGAACTTTGCTGTAAAGTAGCTATGTTCATTTTTGGAAGACGAAGCAGTGATGGATGATGGATGTAAGATGGATATCCAGTGATGGATGTGTAAGATTGTGATATCCAATGATGGATGTAAGATGGATATCCAGTGATGGATGTGTAAGATTGTGATATCCAGTGATGGATGATGTGTAAGATGGATATCCAGTGATGGATGTGTAAGATTGTGATATCCAGTGATGGATGATGGATGTAAGATGGATATCCAGTGATAGATGTAAGATGGATATCCAGTGATGGATGTAAGAGAGATATCCAGTGATGGATGTAAGATGGATATCCAGTGATGGATGTAAGATGTGATATCCAGTGATGGATGATGTGTAAGATGGATATCCAGTGATGGATGTAAGATGGATATCCAGTGATGGATGTAAGATGAATATCCAGTGATGGATGTGTAAGATTGTGATATCCAGTGATGGATGTGTAAGATTGTGATATCCAGTGATGGATGTGTAAGATTGTGATATCCAGTGATGGATGTGTAAGATTGTGATATCCAGTGATGGATGTGTAAGATTGTCATATCCTTCACATGAAATGCGCTCTTCTTTAACTTTGATTTTAGATTGTAAATTTGTTTGTATATTTCTAGACTAATTTTCATTCCAACCAATATACTAAAAATTTCGCGCCTTTCTAGCTGTTACAAGTTTCAACAATTTCTGTATTTTTATCTACATGTTTGGTTTTAGTGACCAAAACGAGACCCCTTTCGATGTTTCTGACCCGACATTCACAGGGTATCAAATAGTAGTCATTAACCTTTAACTGGTTTATGTTTGTTTCATATTTAATCTAGGAAGACTAGTTCAGTGTTTTGAAGAAAAATGTGATTTTCTGTTGCGTATTTTGACTCAAAATAATTCAATTTCAGTTCATTTCCACATAAATTCTTAAACACCACAGGCATCTGTCGGGCAATAGGCCGTGGAACATAACCAGAGTTAATTATCTCAGAGCTAAATTAAAACTTTCTAGGAGTATTGACCTATGAAAGTATTAAATCTGGTATTGTATTGTTGTCTTGAGAGTTAATACTAAACTTATATAAATTAGGTCATAGCCCTTCAGTCTGAAACTTTGTCAAACCCAATGTATGATTTAATATTCTTTTTGGCTTTAAAAGGGATCTTTGATTAGATCTTTGACGAGGGGATGGTTAGCTAAGTAACTTCAGAAAAGAATTTCCCAGCAAAAAGGCAACCCGTTGAAAAGTCCAGGGTTATTGTCGAGACCTCTTCGTAAGGATCACCAAGGATAGAGCCGTCAATGAATTTACTCGACCACCTATCAAGGAAGAACAGGACAGCACGTGACTATAAGGGTTATTAGGCCATCCCTTCTGCATACCATAACCCTTAGAGAAGAAAACTACCAAAAAGTACTTAGCGAATGAAAATTTAGTGTAGTGTTTTATTTGTGTATTATAATTGTTCAAGAAACTTTCTACTTAAGAAAGGAACCGTTGTGTAAGCTATGTTTCATTATTTGGATTCAGCTGTTTATAATTAAGAATGTAGAAGTTGTGTGTAGTAAATAGAAAACGAATACGATATAAATATGAGAATCAGTAAAACAGATGTTGTAGTTTGTTCTACCTATTCGATGCACATGAAACACTGGTTTGCACCACTCAGTGCTAGTTGTTATATTGTACCGATGGAGAATGATTATAATAAGCTATTACTTAGATTTTGAAGACGAAAAATTATGCCTCGAATCGTCATTCGTAAAAGCATTTTCAAATCTGTCATATGCGCATGGTTAGGCTTAAAGATAAACTCTGAAGATCAAAAAATGTGGTTTTAATTTTGTGGGTTTTTTATGCAATCAGTATATCGTTAGTAGTGTAATAAGCGAGATTTTTTTATCATAAAGGTTTCAGACTTATAACAGTATATGAATTGCTTTTATTAGAAAAGACCAGAATGTTTACACATTACCTATTTCAATATCATTTCATCATCTTGAAGAAAAAAAAAAGTTATTCGGTCAAGATTACAAACATCTGAGTGAAGAGTCATCAAATGATTCAACATTCCTCTAATTTTCTCTTATAGAGAATTATTTGTTAAATGAGAGGTCCCCTCATATTCTACGCATGTTCCATTCCTCTCCGTTTGTGTTGTTTTTCTAAGCGTCATTTTCAAGATGGAACAGTATAAAAAGTACACAAAATCGTGTGTTTGTGTTTTTACAAAAGCTTTACACAAGAAATGTGACTACCCTTTAAATAAATGTGTTCCTCTTCAGTGTATACACAATGTCCAATATTGGATAAAATACCAGTCTATACTGTATATAACAACAGTTAATGTTCACCCTGTCAAAGAAAAAAGATTAGATTTTAAATTTTACTTGAGGAGTTTTGACATATTCAAAACAAGCGCTGGAATAACTAGTATCTGCTGCACTAAATTAGTCCTAATTTATTTGAACAAGTTAACTGATATAGCTTGTCAGTACTTTCTATTCTTATTTTCATTGTCGTTATTTTGTTACTGTTTTAATTCTGCTTTTGAACAATCTTAGATATTAATATTGTAAAACAGATATTGGTTATCAAGATAATAGTACTAGCTTTAAGAATCGATTATCTTAACTTCTAACTGTGCATAACTTAATTGGTCTGTAATAAAGCAAACAATTTTATCAGAGAACAGTTAGAAATCATTGATCGCTGATTAGATAAAAAGAAGAACCCACAATTAATTCATCTTTTTTTTTAATATTGTAAGATGATGTTTCAGAGCCCTCTATAAAATTCAGCACTTTTATTAAACTTTATTAAAATCTAAGATGTCTTTACGTACGAATTGAAAACAGTGTAATTTTCAAGTTACTATTTTCGAGTATGAGATACATTAAAAAAACAAACAAAAAAACATGGTCATTATATTTCGAGAAATAATTTTCTCGTATCAAAATAATAGAATAATGTTCCATATACCAGATGTAGGCCTAAATTCCATATACCAGATGTAGGCTTATATTCCGTACGCAAGATGTAGTTCTCTTGAATATGTGTTCATTAATACAATAGTAATAAATTTATCTTCTGACGTCATTAGCAACTGCTGGAACACTAAAGCTAATCATTACCGAATCTATTTTAGCTTTAGATATTAATATCATGTGCACATGATGGTATTAAATGAAATGCTTATTAAATATTCGAAAAAGAAAATTCACATTTTTTATTTATTAAAAACAGATTCGGTATTTTAAGAACAACACCGTTGTTTTTTTGTTTCTTTTTATAAGATAAAACATGATAGCTCAGTCTGTTTTCAACATTCTATTTTTTCGGTGTTAGGTATTTTCTGTGAATGATTATCTTATGAAGCTATTAATATAATTGGATATAATATCATTTAACCTATACTTTAGGTATCAGGCAAGACAGAGCAATTTGAAAAGTTTTAACACAGGATCCCTCCCTCAATTAAAGGCGAAGTAGTGTTTTGAGTATTTATTGTAGGTTTTTACATAAACCATTAGAATCTGTTGTATCGAAATGTGTAATCCAAATGATGGTATCATGTTTTATTCGGGAGTTATGAGCAGTCAAATAAACATAGGGTTTCGGAGTGGTCGCACCACCTTACCAGCAACGGTCACACACACGAATTGATTATCTCTTTTTTGATTTTCAAATCATATTGTGCGATCTTTCTTTATTGTCTTCTTGAAAATGGAAACATTTTTCTTTATATTTTAATCTGGCAGAAGGTTATCACTTCTACCACTACTGTCCTTGTTAGCACCAAACCTAATTTTGAGTGACACCACAGCATCTTTGGGCTTGAGTGATGGATTTGCCTCAACAAGTACTTTCAAAAAAGTCCATCGTGATCGCATCCACAGCGGCTGCATAGGTTCAAAGTCGAACATCTCGAAACCTAGCAGATGTAGATAATTGAGGGAATCATCATCATCATCATTGAAGAGTAGCTGAAGATGCAATGGCGAGCGACGACGGAGAAGAAGTAGGAAAACGTAGCGGGCCCGTTGGTTACACAACAAGAAGCACTGTCATTAACTATGGGGATTTTATTGATGACGTGGCCAGTCATAACTCGGTCAATTTCCGTCTAATTTGCAAAATGTAAAGTGTAGTCGTCGCATCTCATCGTAACAGTAATGAATTCTTTTTAAGTTCGATCCCTGCCACCGAGGACCAGCTGTAATAATTGGAAGAATTATGGACCTAATAGTCTACAAACCAACTCCAATGAGCATTTGTGTTAGAACTGCTATCTAATCGTCTGTACCTAGATAAACAACTTACGTCATTGGAAGGAAGCTGGGTATAGATGCTAGAGATAGGGTGATGTTTCCCACTATGTAGACTATCGAGACATAAAAGATAGTTCTGGAAGAAAGGTAAAAGAGTGATTATATTTCAATCTGATCATCAAATAATGACTCACAGAACCGAGGAAGGTTCAAGAGGTTACAACTGCCTTGGCATTGTATCCTTTAATGTAAGAATATTTCACCAGTTCACCTCTGTGCACACTTTTCAGTTACACATTGGCTGAATGCACTGCCCACCGCGAGTATCTAAGCCCATTTTTTAGCTTCGTAAGACTACAGACTTACCGCTGAGCCACTGTGAGGGGAGTGGTGACTTATACCCATTAAATTATGGGAAAAAAGCTATAAGGCATCCCTAATGGCAGCATTTCAAAACTGTAATATTTAAATTTCCGTGGTTTCCTTAAAATGTTTGAGCAATTTCACCTTCCTACTCCATGGTGCACTGAACTGCGAAAGTTTATAATTACACTCTATATAAATAGGTTGATTCTTAGATGCTGATTTTTATTTATTTTCCAAAATAAGTGACATATAGAGTATGTATAACCTCTAATAAGCTCTTGTCTCTTGTTTAGCACTTTTGGCTCCGACAGTCGTGATCCTAAGTTTGAAAGGTAACAACGTCACTGGTTTCAACATGCATTGAATTTTGTATTCATTATCAAACTAGCAGAGACCCACAAAACATTTGCGGTCAAATTAGTATCTTTATTGTAACAGTACCTCTTTAAATACAGGATCTTTAGAATAATACAAAAGAACTATAATCACAGACACCGAAATCTATAAGTCCCCTTGTCTTACGCCTAACATTAGTTATGCCTTTATTAAGTACGGCGTATATTCGATAAAGATATAAGTTAACACTGTAACTTGCATACATTACCCCTTTTGTGCTTTAATTTAGTTAGGGATAAACTTTACCAGACTTAATACTATCAATAAATAAACTTATAATGTTATTCTTTGACCTAACATAAGACCATTTTAAAAACGTGAATAAGCTTTTAATGTGTTGTTGTAAAAAATATCTACTAAAGTGTATTTACATCTGCCTTTTGTTTAGATCCGTTGAAATGAAGTGCGCGCGCATTTTCAGGACAGACACAAAGTGAGTATTATTATAACAGATAAAATTAAACAACAACAACAAAAAACCGTTATTTTAAAATCGATATTGAACAAACCTGTTATATACAATCAAAAGATGATGCTAGGTGGCATTTTATTCGCATTGAGATGTTCTTAATATTTTATTTTTATGTTAGGAAAACTATTATTTATACCACGGTTTGCAATATATATATATATATGACAAGCAAAAGTACCTGTCTCCTGTGACGGGAAAAGTTTAAGTAAGTCTAGCAAAAGTACCCGTCCCCAGTGACGGGAAAACTTTAAGTTAATCTATCAAGTTAAGTTATTTCATAGAGTTTATAAAAGTCAATTGTGTTGCACACATGGTTTCACTCAAAGCCAAAGCTATGAACTACTTATACCACCCACCGCAAAAAGTAATTGTTGAGCATTTCAGCCATGCTAAAAGCCGCTCAACAATAACATACGGTAAATCTACATTTTTGTTGTTTAATTTAGGTCATATTTTGAAATGTAAATGATAGCGTGATTAATTCTTAACAACTTACTGTAGAATATCCTGCTTGCGAAATAAAATTTGGCATCAACATTATTCATACTTGTTCTGTCATTTCAAATATGAATGTTGAGCTTTGCCTGCGTGCGCAACTTTTCAAACTGGAGACAGACGAACGCTCAGACAGACACCACCGTTCGCAATATATATATATAAGATTCAAATGTGTAACTTTCCTTGTAACAACGGCCTATAATAACGTCAAGCAGCTTGATATATTAGGTTCTCAGTGTCACGTAATATTAAACAATACTTTTTTTCTGTTACTGTTCATCTATTTCATGATATTTCAGAAATGTATTTCTCCTATATCAAGAGGATGTAATGGTATCGTTAACATATAGAAAGCGAACAACCACTGCTAACAAAGTTTGTTGTGAATTTCGCGCAAAGCTGCACGAGGGCTATCTGCGCTAGCC
>NW_013668962.1:27094-30825 GCF_000517525.1 Limulus polyphemus
AAGCGGTTTTATTACTAGCAAAGGTATTAAAAAATTATGAATTTTAAAATGAAGTAGGGATCTTACTGCAAAAATTACTAAAACAAGAATTAAAAACCACAATCACAAATGTATGAAATTCATTCCTACTTTGGCAGCTTTATACACTTATCAAATTTGATAAATTTGTGATTGTGGTTATAATTCTTATCTCAGTAATTTTTATAGCAAGATCCCTACTTCATTTTAAAATTCATAATTTTTTAATACCTTTGCTAGTAATAAAACCGCTTGAGTTGATATAAACATATTTAGTATGTGTAATATTTCAACCTGATAATGATGCAAGCAAATAACATGGTTAATGCGAAAATAGTTAGGATTTTTGAATATATAGAAAATTTATTGAAAATATGCATACATTCCCTTAGTAAAAAAGAAAGAAGTATGCGTTTACAAAAATAAAAAGGAGTTTAATGGAAGTACAGGATTCGATTATCTTACAACCAGAAAACTATTAGCTATTAAACTACACTTCGTTTAAAAAACATGCTCTGAACTTTGGTGCCGTGGGTGCGCAATAAAAGTGACAGACAAATCCCCTATTTGATTATACAAGAGTTTACAGTGGTTGCTATTGACTAGGTACTTTCTTTGTAAGCTTATCAATTCAGAATTAGGTACGGTGTGTGTGTGTGTTGGCTTTGTTGTAAAAACATTTTATACCACAAATGCTGTGTTTCAGGTAAATACAAAACACGATGCTTTATGCAGCTTTGTCTGAATTAGTTGTTATGTATTATTTCCATATCAAAATATAAAATAAAAGAAAATTTAGAGAGAAAAATCCTGACTACAAACTTAGTTCATCTGGACCAATGAACGATATTTACGACATCCTGGTCTTTACAATTCATTTTGACGCCCTCTTTTTGGAAACTCGCTAAAATAAATAGATATCCCCACAAAAAATAATAAAAAACAATTAACCACATCATATTCATGTGATGAACACTTATATACTAAAACTAAATCGATAAATAACACAGGTCTGCGAATTTAAACTTCATAAAAGGTGTTCTGGTTTTAATAACGGATTTTACATAATTCAGCTACGCAGATTTTGAAAATAATATTTTGTTTTTCTATCACGTAAGACTTTTTTACAAATCGGGAAGAAAAAACTCTTACTAAGATCAAATTTACAACAAACTTACCACAAATATATCATAATGTGTTTGGGTCACTTACACAACCTCTTCTTGCCATAGCGACGAATGAATAATATTGAAAATAAAAAATACTGTCAAAGTGCACACACAAACAAATATTATCCAGAAATGACACGTCACGCAGCCTGTTAACCGTTTATATACTAGCGGTGTGTTTCTCGTTGGTTCTAGAACGATTGATAAGACTCACGTAGCGATTGGTCTAGAGAAATCTATAGCCACTGGTTGTCAACATTTTAAGTATAACAAAATGTGACCTGATTTGAATGAAAATGACTCACTTATGGAAAAGCATATATGACGTTTTGTGAACCATGTGTATGTGATGGAGAAAAATGGATATCATTTTCGGATTCAGCGGATAAGAATTACTGTAGAACATGTAAAACTTTCAAGACAATAAAATCATCGCAGGCCTGTGTAATTTATAGCATCAAAGTTTTTCTTGAACTATTCTATAAAAACTTTAACAGAAAGCTAATACTGAATAAGGCTTAACATTTGGTTATGAAAATATCAAGAAATATGAGCAATCAATAAAAGTATTATACGAAAATGTACTTACCACATTGCTATCAATGAGATTCGTTTCTGAAAATGTAGATAAATTATTAATTTAAATTAAGTGATTTAATAATATTAAGTAAATGCAACCTAAAACACTGAACAATCATTCTAACAGTATACGTTAAGGGCATATTACTCATCTTTCAAAGCAATATATAATTTATTAATACAGTTCACACTATATTTCATATTATCATCAGCGACAATGGTAACTAACGCCCTCTACTCTAATGTAGAAACAAATAATACTTTTGGAAGTAAAAAAAAATTTAAATCAAGTTGTATTAATTTATTGTATAATTATCTATAACGATAATTAAAAATGTCGTTCATTATGTATTCGACTTTAATAAAAGTACACGATATTTATCATTATTCTCAATATAATGTCTGTATTTTGAATAACAATCGCGTGATGAAACTAGATTTCAATATAAAAATTTCATTTAGAATTTGTAATTGGCCAAAACGTTTATTCTTTTACTTAGAATAACCAACCACTAATAAATATAGCTAAAATCACCAACATAATAAAAAGGCTTGCGGAAAGGTAGTTTATCATGAGCGACAAACCAATTAATAATATCGTACAATTCTGAATGATTTGCCCTGAAACGTAGAATAGAATCGTGAGAGAAACAAAGAAATAGGGTTCAGTTAAATTATATTTTGCAAATACTATCAACCAATTTCGTTATTATTACAATAGAGTTGTGTAGTGTAAATCATATACATAGTTTTATGAGATATTGTACCTTCTACCAAAAAACAAGGGCTCAAGTTTTCACTAAAGTATTCTCGTTACCGCTAGTTTTCTATTAGTATAGTTTCTTTATCTTTTGGCTTCATTTTTATTTATGAGTGCTACAGTTTGTAGAACAGATTACGTACGTTTAAGTCTGTTTCATTCAAAGAAACATTCACATTTTGGGATATTAAAAAATAATGCATAGCAACTTCTGTGTAAAAGATGGAACTTATTCTGGATGTCAATATTAGCTTTGATTTTATAACAAAGAAGACTATTTTCATTGTAAATTCATAGTCTTTTAGAACAAACGTTTGAGACATAATTCATGAAAAAACTATCTGAAGGAGGCAGTAATACTTAAGTTTCAGACACCATGGTCGCAAAGAGTGATATCCTTATAATCAGAATATATAAACGTTTCGGAATATATTATAAATGTGATATCCTTATAATTAGAAGATATAAACGTTTCGGAATATATCATAAAATGGTATCCTTATAATTAGAATATATAAACGTTTCGGAATATATCATAAAAATGATATCCCTATAATTAGAATATATAAACGTTTCGGAATATATCATAAAATAACTTTATTATTTAAGTTTATACTTAGAATCTAATTTTCGGGCTAGCATGTATTTCAATTACATCACTGTGTGATAGTGTTCTTCTCAGGTGTCAAGCCACCTCAGGTGCTGACCTATTACTTTAAGCCATTGTTAATTTATTTCAGCTTAGTTCACAATCCTACATCTGCACAATGTAAAGGCATAAGTAATAAACGTTTTTACATATGGGATATTAGGTGGCTGCAAGGACGCTTATAGATATCCACATATAGATACGAGTAAAATATGAATCGAATATTGGCTGGATTCCAGGAGGTCTCGATTTCTAATTAAATCGAATATTGGCTGGATTCCAGAAGATTCCTATCTCTAGCTAAATCGAACATTGGCTGGATTCCAGGCGATTTCTATTTCTAATTAAATCGAATATTGGCTGGATTCCAGGAGGTCTCGATTTCTAATTAAATCGAATATTGGCTGGATTCCAGAAGATTCCTATCTCTAGCTAAATCGAACATTGGCTGGGTTCCAGGGGATTTCTATTTCTAATTAAATCGAATATTGGCTGGATTCCAGGAGGTCTCGATTTCTAATTAAATCGAATATTGGCTGGATTCCAGAAGATTCCC
>NW_013668962.1:31214-36233 GCF_000517525.1 Limulus polyphemus
TGAATCGATTATTGGCTGGATTCCAGGGAATTTCTATCTCTAGCTAAATCGGCCATTGGCTGGGTTCCCGAAGATTCCTATCTCTAGCTAAATCGGCCATTGGCTGGATTCCAGAAGATTCCTATCTCTAGCTAAATCGAACTTTGGCTGGATTCCAGGCGATTTCTATTTCTAATTAAATCGAATATTGGCTGGATTACAGGCGATTTCTATTTATAATTAAATCGAATATTGGCTGGATTCCAGGAGGTCTCGATTCGCTAGCTGAATCGATTATTGGCTGAATTCCAGGGAATTTCCATCTCTAGCTAAATCGGCCATTGGCTGGATTCCAGGAGATTTCTATCTCCAGCTAAATCGAACATTGGCTGGATTCCAGGAGATTCCTATCTCTAGCTAAATCGAACATTGGTTGGATTCCAGGTGATTTCTATTTCTAGCTAAATCAAACATTAGTTGGATTAGTTAGTTAGTACTTAGGTATTTCTTTGTTTAAAGCAACAGTAATGACATGTGCGATGGAGATCCGCCAACTTGAAGATGTGTTCTTAATCATGTATTCCCAAGCTTTTCACATTTACATCTTGAACTTACTCAAAAACTTTGGAATACAAGGTAATCTTATCAATGCACAGGTCTTATGTTTGTAGAGGTATTCTGTTATATGAGCATTTTAGTGTGATGGTCACAATATTTGAAGGGGATTTCCATGTTTGACTATTTTTGGGATTTCCATTTTCATCATGCTAAGATAACTGATATTTTCACATAACGATTACACGTTGTTGATGTTCTTGCATGCTTAACTTTCCATTATTAATAGTCATTAGTGAACTTTATGTATCTGTTTGTTATAGGTGTTTTTTGATGAACCTTATCTTTAGTTGAAAATGTCATTGTCATTTATAAACGCACATGTAAATCAATAAAGGATATTGGGAATTATAGTCGTTTTCATCAGATCACTTAGATTGTTTATGTTAGGATACATTAAGAGTTTTATCTTTTCTTCAATGGTTTTCGAATTCAATTAAAGATATGAAATTGTGATCAAAGGTTATTATCTTTATAATATTTTCTGAATTGCTTCTATACTTCATAACTTTTTTGAATTGTTTTTATACTTCATAACTTATTTGAATTGTTTCTATACTTCATAACTTTTTTGAATTGTTTCTATACTTCATAACTTCTTTGAATTGTTTCTATACTTCAATCACTTATTTTTATAAAAAGGTGGTTGTAATTGAAGCACTACTTGGATAATATTATAAAATTTAAAACAACTTTTCAGAAAACATCGTCAAAACCAAAATGCACTTCGCAAAAAACATGTGAAACAAACAAATAAATATATTTAAGGCCCAAACTCCAAGAAGTAGTAGTAGTACCCATACACCTCTATTTGTTAGCCAAGTATGTAGTGAAATGTCATTAGGAGCAGACAATATGAGTGGTCAAAATCATGAGGTCTAACATCTAAAACAAACGTTTGTCGCACTCGTCCAGTTATGAGATGGTAGTTGCTCTTGATGTTTCCTTCAAACACCAGAAAGCACTCATAAACAAAAGGGAACCCTCATTTGCCGCGGCTGTAATTAGGTCTCAAATCGGTTAAGAGATAGAGCAATGAGCTAAAAATTTATACTTGAAAAAACAAACAAACTCAGAGCCAATCTACGAGCCGCTATGCCGCGGCTGAAAACATTACCCAATCCACACTCAAACGAACGTGAAAAAACCGATTCAGGTGCATGTATGAAAATAAATATATAAGAAAGTTATCCAGTGTGCATGTGCTTGATAACAAAGATAAGCTGGACACGTGGTTCGTGCCTAAACAGTCATGGTGTAATTAGATAAACGTATGTTATTATATATATATTTATATATTGTTACGTCTCCGTTTGTTAATTAACTTTCAGTAAATTCGTTCCGACGAAACTTTAGCGACACAAGTCCTTACTTAATAAAACTGGTTTATTCTTTCCGAATATAAGTTTACCGATACACTTAACTTCAACAATTGCGCTAAAACAAACGCTATAACAAGGAACGTGCTCAATAATACTCTCTGACTGCAGATCAATTGCTCACTGTCTACACACACACATATTGTTCCGTCACGTTGTCACCCTCTTATATATACCAGCCCACCCCCAATCTAGTAAATGCTAGCGCACTCCCGAAGGAACGGGATAGTTCTAGAAAGCAGGTGGCGTGGCAATAGTCACGTGATCTCGCTGACCCAACAATATGTATACGTCAACTTTCGGCAGTTTTATATAAAACTTCTTTAATGTCATTGAGTTTGTTTAGTTTGAGTAACATTTGATAATAGTTATTATTAAATAGTTTTAAACAATTAAATAAATTACATTGTTGAATATTGAGTAGAAAAAAAAATCCAACTTATTACATATTCTGTAAAATCTAAGATTATCGCAAGTGTTGCATAACAATAAAAGAAAATCACTGTTACGTGAACGAAGTCCACAAACTTGAAAGTAAGATTCTCTAGTCTCATAAAAAAATAGTTGTCTTAACAGAACCTTAGCTTATGTTAATGTAACTCCAAGTATTTTTTTGCTTATCAAATATGGCAGTGTTTTCTATTTCCAGTCCAGCAGGATATGTGAAATTGTAATGTATTTAGTAACACTCTAATTATTCAAGCTAATTTAATCGCTTATTAAGTAAATAAATCTGGAACGTAAGATGTTTTTCATAAACGAACTTTCATAAAAAAAACAAGGATATAGGTTAGTTAACGTACAAATAAGCCAAAAAAAAAACATTAAATAACAGCAACTTAGGTTATCAATTCCTGGACCTGAAATTTTGTTTATGAAGACGTGAAAATATTTAAAAGAAATATACCTTCGGTGAGACCACCCGTGTTCCCTGAAGATTTTAAAATGTCCATTTTACTTCAGAATCCGGAGTCACAATCCTATTCAAAGACCAGATAAATTTGGCGGCGAACAGTGGAAGCTGCAAATGTTAAAACAAACAAATGTGATGTTCTAATACACAAAATAAAATTACAACGACATTAGAGCACGTTGTTGCCAGACACAATACAAAATAAAACTCTGTACGTACAGCATTATTTATTATCTCTTCTCGAATTGAAGATTTACGATTGTAACTGATTACGAATTAATGAAAACGAGTACCAATGGCTAACACTAGCATTATTTTTATCCACAACAAATATCACTTAAACAAGGTAGAGGTAGGGTAACCTAATCAGCGTTTTTTGGCCTAATTTTAACTTATCTGAAAGCCCAGCTGAAGACAAAATAAAATACTACGTTACACAGATTAGATTAAAGCACTTATGTATTATTAGGAAACCATCGTATGAATGATGTACCTATAGCTCCTTGTTACTGTAGGATAAAAAATAGCCCCTTATTATCGTAGAATAAATAAAAACAACGTATGAATGATGTACCTATAGCCCCTTATTATTGTAGAATAAACAAAATACAATGTATGAATGATGTACCTATAGCCCCTTGTTACTGTAGGATAGAAAATAGCCCCTTATTATTGTAGAATAAATAAGAACAATGTTTATAATTTCCCAAACATTTTTCATATTAGATGGTTGTACTACATATAGTGCAAAATAACTAGAATAAAAATGTACCGTCCAGTTATAATCGTTGTTTTTTTGTGTGTGTTAGTGTATTACAGTATTAAATGTAAAATGGGCTTCCATATGTAAACATCTTGTTCCTGCAGCATGAATTGAATCAAACGATGAAGAAAGTCTGTTCTTAGTCATAATGCATATTTCTTGTTAGTTCATACAAAGTTGTAATAGAATTCAATGATACAGTGTATACATTGAGTGGTCTTTGTACCAGATGTTCGACTTTTGTGATGAAGGATTAATTATGTGTCATAATGCATATTTCTTGTTAGTTCATACAAAGTTGTAATAGAATTCAATGATACAGTGTAAACATTGAGTGGTCTTTCTACCAGATGTTCGACTTTTGTGATGAAGGATTAATTATGTGTCATAATATGTGTAATTACACAAATATTTTTATAACAGAAGTTTGGCCCAGGCATGGCCTTGTGGTTAGGGCAATTCGGCTCTCAAACTGCGGGTCGCAGGATCTAATCTTGTCACTGAACATGCTCGTCCTTTCAGCCGCGAGGACGTTATAGTGTTGGTAAAGAGTAAACTAAAAACTGGCGGTTGGTAGTGTTGGTTCCTTCTAGTCAAAATTAGAGATGGCTAACACAGATAGCCCTATAGTAGCTTTGTGCAAGATTTAACAAACAAACAAAAATGTGATAAGTGTTACGTCATATCCTTTGATAGAGCCCTCTGGTGATAACTTGGTAGAACAAAATATGGATTTGGAGTAGAAATATATATATAATACAGAATTTAAAACTCAGGGAACAAAAAAATTATTTAATTTATCCCTTTTTTTTATAATTCCATGTTTATCAAACCACGAATTTCACATCCAACATCACTCGATACAAAGAGTTTAAGAAATTCAAAACTTTCTTTGTATCAATTTTTTTTAATTTTAGGATAGTGTTTCATCCCAGGTTGTGTTTTATTAGTATGTTTGTAATCGGAGATAAAATTTTGACCTGTTGACTCTCATTCTTATCAAATTAGAATTTGATTACATCGTATTAACTAATCTCCGTGTTTATAATGAGAAAATCGAATCTAATACTTAACGTCTAAAAATAAATACTCGATAAACGCTAAACTCAAGGTATTTTTTCAAAAGGACAACACTCTACATATGCAACATATTAATGGCATTTTGCAGATTTCTGTGTATATGCTTGTGTGTAGAAATGAATAAAAACCCTATAACCCGAGCGCTATGGCCAGGTGGTTAGGGCGTTCGACTCGCAATCTGAATGTCACGGGCTTGAATCCCCGTTACATCAAGCATGCTCGCCCTTTCAGCCGTGAGGGCGTTATAATGTGACGGTCAATCCCACTATTCAGTAGCCGAAGAGTTGGCG
>NW_013668962.1:37144-40932 GCF_000517525.1 Limulus polyphemus
CAGTACAACGTTTTTTTTATTTCATATAACACGCCCACTACGAGACGCTCTCTCCGGTAAATCTGAAGTTTTATAACGCTAAATCCCGGGTTTCGATCCCCGTGGTAGCCACAGCACAGATAGATGAACAATCAATTAAGCATTTATTTATACTGTAAATTATTTCTCTAACAGTTTTTCAAAGCCAATTCGTTAAAATATGTACATATATTATCCTGTTCGTTTTTACGTTTTACAGTTTCCACGCTAATCTAATACAGAAGTTCAAACTCAGGAAAAAGAGAAGTCTGCGCATAGTCATCTTGAATTTTTAACTGACAGATTAGAGTGAAGACAGCCAGTCAATAGCACCCGCCGCCAATTATTAGGATACTATTTTCTGATCGAATATAGAGATTTGATCGCCACTCTTATAGCGAAACTATAGCCAAAAAGTGTAGGGCGCTTTTATATGGCAAAGAGATATGAACCATATATTGTCGGATTCACAGATCAAGTATGCTAAACTATTTGGCCACACCTGGCCCATGATCTTGTTTACTATTGCTGTAACTGTACGGGATAATAAATTAGATTTGTGAAGGGTAAGAATAACTTTTTTTGTAGAGCTTAGCGTAGCCTTGTGGTAAGTAAGCCAAACTGTTGATCCAAAGGTCTGTGGTTCGCGTCCCACTACCATTAAAATAAATAGTATTCTGCACTTTGGGGCCATGGGTGAGGTGCATTATAAGAGTGATGGTGAACTCAGGCTATTTGATTAAAGTGGGCCAACTAATCCACATTTCATAAAAGTATCCCAAAACATTAGAGGTCGTGAATGATTTTCCTAACATTTCAGCCCTCCAGTGACTCATCGGTACGTCTAAAGGCCTACAACGCTAAAAAGCTGTTTTCGATACCCGTGGTGGGCAAAGCACAGGTAGCCCATTGTGTAGCTTTGCGCTTGAACGAAAGGAATGTAAAACCGTAAAGTTTTTGTACCCTTTTGATTAAACTTGGTTTAATTTTCTATCAAATTTATTTTGCTCAGTTCTATGGAAATTGAAGTAAATTTATTACGCCCTAAAATTATGGAATTTATGTAAATGTTATCAACATCTTAGTTCTATAACTAATGGTGGGGTTCATATCAGCTTTGTACATATTTATGTAAACTGTTGATGCGCCAGATTGCATATATATGTCTATTGCTTTGTTGTAAAATTATATCCACCTGACGACGCTAGGTGAACCTAGCGAAACGTAGTGTTTTTTTTTGAAAACTAAAAAAGGTTTTAAAATCATCTTACTTGTTTTATCCGTAAACAAACTTTATTTAATTATTACTTTATTGGTTACAGAGCTGATAATAACATACGAGTCACACACACACAAAATAAGCAAATATTTTATCATTTTGGAAACTAACCTCACTAACTACTCTTGAATTTCCCTTTGTATTTTACATAGAAAATTAGTGATTTCGCTTAATATTTTGCTTTGTTTATTTGTTCTACCGCAAAGCCACACAAGAGGCTATTTACGCTCTGTCCACTGTGGAGAATCGAACCCCGGATTTTAGTATTGTAAATTCGTTAAATTTACCGCTGAAACGTAATGTTTTGGTAAACACTGTACACAGTAAACGTTGCAGGGGATAGAAATATAAAATCAATTAATTGCCCACAGGGAACGAACGGTGCAAATGTTTGTCGATAACGTATGGGTGAATGGAAAATTTCAAATCCTAAAATTAAAACTAAAACTAAAAACACCCGTTCTTTTGAAATGAAAACTACAACTCAGGTACAACTGAGCTCCTCTGTGAAATAATGTAACGCACTCTGAGGACTAGGTAAAGACTAAAGTTACTACTGTAACGTTCTCTGAGGACTAGATAAGGACTAAAGTTACTACTGGAACGTTCTCTGAGGACTAGGTAAGAACTAAAATTACTATTCTAACGCACTCTGAGGATTAGATAAGGACAAAAGTTACTACTGTAACGCACTCTGAGGACTAGATAAGGACTAAAGTTACTACTATAACGTACTTTGAGGACTAGATAAGGACTAAAATACTACTGTAGCGCACTTTCAGGACTATATAAGGACTAAAATACTACTGTAGCGCACTCTGAGGACTAGATAAGGACTAAAGTTACTACTGTAACGCACTTTGAGGACTAGATAAGGACTAAAATACTACTGTAGCGCACTCTGAGGACTAGATAAGAACTAAAGTTACTACTGTAGCGCACTCTGATAACTAGATAAGGACTAAAATACTACTGTAGCGCACTCTGATAACTAGATAAGAACTAAAGTTAATACTGTAGCGCACTCTGATGACTAAATAAGGACTAAAGTAACTACTGTAACGCACTCTGAGGACTAAATAAGAACTAAAGTTACTACTGTAACGCACTCTGAGGACTAGATAAGGACTAAAGTTACTACTGTAGCGCACTCTGATAACTGGATAAGGACTAAAGTTACTACTGTAACACACTCTGAGGACTAAACAAGGACTAAAGTTGCTACTGTAACGCACTCTGAGGACGAGATAAGGACTAAAGTTACTACTGTAGCGCACTCTGATAACTGGATAAGGACTAAAATACTACTGTAGCGCACTTTGAGGACTAGATAAGAACTAAAGTTAATACTGTAGCGCACTTTGATGACTAGATAAGGACTGAAGTTACTACTGTAATGCACTCTGAGGACTAAATAAAGACTAAATTTACTTCTGTAACGCACTCTGAAACTAGATAAGGACTAAAGTTACTACTGTAACGCACTCTGAGGACTAGATAAAGACTAAAGTTACTACTGTATCGCACTCTGAGAACTAGATAAGGACTAAAGTTACTACTGTAACGCACTCTGGGGACTAGATAAAGACTAAAGTTACTTCTGTAACGCACTTTGATGACTAGATAAGGACTAGAATACTACTGTAGCGCACTTTGAGGACTAGATAAGAACTAAAGTTAATACTGTAGCGCACTTTGATGACTAGATAAGGACTGAAGTTACTACTGTAACGCACCCTGAGGACTAGATAAGGACTATAGTTACTACTGTAACGCACTCTGAGGAGTAGATAAGGACTAAAGTTACTACTGTAACGCATTCTGAGGACTATATAGAGACAGAAGTTACTTCTGGTCACTTCTGAGGTTCAAGAAAACCAAAAAGTATAGCTAGCAAAAATTATTCCATTATTCGTAAGTCTTACGGTAAAATTATTTCGACTTTCTTATTTTGGGTTAAATATTTATTTAAGTGCAGCACTACACAAAGAACTATTTTCACTGTGCACACTGCAGGCACCGAGCCCCGAGTTTTATCATTTTAAGCCCTCTATCTTACAGCTAACCCAAAGGAAGGGTGAATTTTGTTAATAACTTTCTTATTCGACAACTAGGTTAGGGTGCTAGCTTATTAAGCTATGTAGTTCCCCATGAAATAAAATTATAAAATGATAATTATCAAATCAACAAATATCCTAAAAATTACGAGATAAATGAGAGCATCGTTTTCGAATACAGTTCCTTGTTATAAAGGGACTGTTAGTTTATACAATGATGTAAACTAAACTGTACTTTCGAAGTACTAAAAAAAAAAGAACACTTGCCGTTCCAAAATGATACATCTACCTATTTCTAAATGTAAATATCATTTCTCATTGGGATCAAACAGCTGCTATTAAGTACACGTTAATTCGCATTGCAATATACATGGTAACAGTTTACTTTTCGGTACCTTTCTAATTCCTAGCCCCCCAGTGGCATGTCTGCGGAC
>NW_013668962.1:41932-50815 GCF_000517525.1 Limulus polyphemus
ACTAGGAACTTTGTATTGATTAAACAAGCAGCATATTTAAATATGTTATATACGTTTGGAAAGCTCTGTCCCATCGTCTATCATTTAGAAATTATTATGTTTGTGTTATATTACGTATTCCGAGAAATTTGCCCCATAACACTGGCGAAATCAAATTGGACACTTATGAAAGCCTGGCCCTTATGTTGAAAGTTTTTTTTTTTTCAAAATCTTTCCACTTGTCGTTTTTACCTCTGAACTTGGAAGTACTTTCAAGTAAGATAACAAAATTAGTGTGTTGTAATGTATCGTCCAAAAAAAAAAAAGAAGTAAAATTATTTAAATATAAGCACAAATCGTCTATATTATGCAGCGAACATTTCTGTTGGTCTGGTTTGTTTTTCAATTTCGTGCAAAGCTAAAGGAGGGCTATCTGTGTTAGCCGTCCCTAATTTAGCAGTGTAAGACTAGAGGGAAAGTAGCTATTATCGCCCACCACTAACTCTTCGGCAACTGAATAGTGGGATTGACCGTCACATTATAACGCCCTCACGGCTGAAAGGGCGAGCATGTTTGATGTGACGGGGATTCAAGCCCTCGACCCTCAGATTGCGAGTCGAGCGCCCTAACCACCTGGCCATGCCGGGCCCTGTTGGTCTGGATAGGGGTGATTACTAAATCTTTATGGTTGAGATTTTCTTATGCTACTTCCGGTAGAAACTGACACTACTTACAGATCAATGTTCTGTCTCTTATTGCTACATTGACTTTATAACATGCCTCCTACACAAAACATTACGAAAACATCTTTGATGCATTATCTCTTTCGTTATATCTTTATAGGATGGGTTGAATACATGAGTTGTATAAATAATGTTTATTTACTTGTTTGTAATTAAGCACAATGGGCTATCTGTGCTCTGACCACCACGGGCATCGAAACCCCGTTTCTAGCGCTGTAAGTCCGCTGTGCCACTGGGAGGCATATAAATAATGAGATACAGAGTTTTTTCAGGCGAATGAAAATTAATGATTAATAAAATATCATATGATATACAGCATAATATCAGTTTTGAAGTAATTTTTATGCTACATAAATTCAGTTATGCTCCAAATAGTAGCAGAGCTATCACTGATAGAAAAGCCCGACCTATTCTTTTTTTCTTTCAATTTTTTCTCAGTAATAGTTATTTTCGTTCTAACTCTTCGTTCAAATGCCACGTTCGTAGACAAAAACATCTAGCTTTCAACATAAGCGAAAAAACGCATAAGCCGAATGAAAATAACGAACACATTGATCGATGTAGTCGTTAATATCACAGCAACGGGAAACATTAAACGGGAAACAAGCGGCTATCAGTTCTTGAATTTCGACGTGAGATCACAGTTCGATATATATATTCATAGACTCTATCTGGATAAAATAAATATAAATATAGAAACATATGCTCAACTTACAATTCTCGATTTGCTCCTCCGCCTTCTTTACTGACGACATTGTGCGTAACAGGTAGTGATTCGGTCGATGAGCGACCGATTTCACTGCGCAAGCGTAGGAGACTTTTCCGGCAGGAAACGTGCAGCACCGGAAAAGCGTTTCATAATATTTTTAAACAGACAAACAATAGAAGGATCCTCCTGTCTTATGTTTAGATTTTGGTGAAGCGGAAATAACTAAAAAGTCTTGCATTAGCCTAATAAACCTAGAAAGGACTATATAAGGAGATTAAGTTTGACGTTGTTAGCTTGGTATAACTCTTAAAAATAATATTAACAATAGTTGCTGTACCTCAGCCAGATCATTCTTCTGAGGTGAATGCATTATAAAACGCTTGTGTTCTACTAAGGGTTACCAAACCACAAGTACATAACGGTACATAAACACAACAGCATTGAATAACAGTGAGTGAACAAGACTGCTCAGAGTCATAGATTGTTCTACCCGTAGATCTCCTGGAAGGGTGAATTAGAGCATCTGCTTTAGATGTGGGCTGGTAGGTTACTTTTAAATGAAATGCATTGCAACAAAATAAGTGAAACTTTCAGTTTTGTTCAATTGCTCGGCAGATGCAGGAGGAACATCATCAAATTATTGTTGCTTTCTCTGTTTGTTTGTTTGTTTTTATTTCGCGCAAAGCTATATGAAGGCTATCTGCGCTAGCCGTCCCTAATTTAGCAATGTAAGAGTAGAGGGAAGGCAGCTAATCATCACAACCCACCGCCAACTCTTGGGCTACTCTTTTACCAACGAATAGTGGGATTGACCGTCACGTAATAACGCCCTCACGGCTGAAAGGGCGAGCATGTTTGGTGTGACGGGAATTCGAACCCGCGACCCGCAGATTGCAAGTCGTGCGCCCTAACCACCTGGTCATGCCGGGCCCTACTTTTTCTGTAGTTTAAAAAATACTAATAGAACCTAGATCAGATTTTATCACAGATTTGGGAGTTTGCAGAAGTAACTTTGTGTCTAAAGGTTTGGTGGTCCCCAGCTCATTCAGGGCTTAATGGTGTTTGGTTTGTGCCAATAGAAGAATACAGGCATGAGATAAAATTGTTGATTGATAAAAGAGTTTCCAGGAAAGTGGTTAACTTCACAGTGTATCATGTGCTTTGAGAGTAAAATCACCACTCCATTCAGTTGATACTAACTATGTTCTAGTGAATGATGATCGACAAGATGTAAATGGAATGGTTCCTCTTCAACTACATCAAGGCCTTTATTCTGTTCTTTTGATTTTGGGGATGGACCTACTGCCGAAATTCTCTGTTTTTTTTTTTGGGGTTGTTGTTTTTTTGCAACAGATGTATGAATTGAAGATGGATGTACAGTACTTCTAGATACATGGGTTGTTTTTTTGTGATTTACAATTATGATGGCTAATCCATTGTTGTTGTCCGATGAAGATTAATGTTTTGTTCCATACTACTGGAATGATTATTGTCAGAGTTAGCAAAGTGGAAGTAGTTAATCCTTGCCATTCCACTACACTTGCTTCTGTCACACAACGTATATGAGAGCAAACGCACAGCTGCTATAACACCTGAAGTAACTAACCGAATATCGTGCAAACAATCTGGATACAATGCAGTGTCAGAAACTCGGCTTATTTCTGGTTGAATATACCAATGAGTCTGTGTAATTGGATGATTATTTAGTTGAGATTACATTAACGCCCCATCACATTATAAGTGACATCTCTTTAATTACGTAATTGCCATGTATGTTATTCTGGAGAACTAGGGATATAGTCAGTGGTTAAATACAGTAGATAATCAAGGATGGGATCATACAACCTTCAAAAAGTTCTTCGTAATCTACAGTAATAATTATTAGAGAGAAGAAGAGTATGCCAAGGCTCTGTGTTGATTTTGGATGTGTGAACATGGTGATAAGCACTGATGCCGTTTGACTCCCAGGAGCAGATTAATTTCTGGATGTATTGGAGAGTGCCCATAGTCTCATCACACCAGCCATGGTTTTCCAATACTAGCAAGTTGACCTGGATGGTGAGAGTGGAACTAAGTTTTCTTTAAGCATTTGGGTGATATGAATGAGTTTCACGTAATTCATTCTATGTAATAGCGTCACTTTTGATCAACTATTGTAGCTTTCAATAATATTGCTGCAATGAGAAAGGCGTCTCATCAATGTCATTGATGTCTTGATGGTTGATAATGCATATCAGTCTGGTAGTGAAAATCTGAGCATGGAAGCTCAATGGGTAAGAAAGGCAAGCTTGAAATTGAAACCATGGAAGTGCTTACCCATGTGTCCACAGATGTAAATGCTTGATAATATTTTAGGTACAGATGGAGGCTCGACCAGTTCCTACAAATATTGCTGTGGTAAGAGACTGGCCTCAACCTAAGTTTTAAATGCGAAATCCACACCATCTTAGGTTTTTTTTTGTTTTATTATTGATTATTTGTGACAACTGTTTCAAGATTTATGCATCATTGTTGGGTCTTACTAAAGCTGAAATGTATTCAGTTGCATTTTATGTGGAATGAAGACTGTGACCAAGCATTTTAGTCACTAAATTGTGCTTTTATAGAAGCTCTGTTTTAGCATACCTAAGACAATAATCTAATTCAAGCAATAGTGAAACTGAGTAGAATGTATAATTGTATGTGCTAGTCATATGTTAATTGCTGCCAAGTGCAGAGAATGCACAATAAAGAAACGACTGCTTACAGTTGTAGAATTTGACAAACATTACTGCCACTACTTGTATGGTAGAAAATTCACCATTAAAGTAAACCATACATTGCTGAAATAGCTCATGAATTTTTCAAATCCAAATGGTCCGATTGAACATTGGATCATAATGTTGCAACACTGAAATGATATAATACAGTCAATAAATAGAAATGCTTTCTCACAGTGCCAGCTTTTCCATTCATTGAATATCTTGACCCTGGACAAAATGTGGTAGTTAAAGGTATTACAATAGCTGAGATATCAAACCATACAGTAATATATTCTTCTAAATGATGTTTCAGCAACTTCAAGAAGAACAACTGAAGGACTCGTATCTATCTTTGGCACTAAGTGCTATGCAGAAAAGTTAATCTTGATCACCACAGATTGAGGTTTGTAGAGCAGATGCACACAACCTGTAACATTTATACAAGCAGTTAAAAGTGAAAGTAGGTGTTCTGTGCTGTTGGTGTAAGCCATCAAAATGTGTATTTGAAGCTGTAGTAGTAACTGGTCCCCTTAGCTCTCACACAAGAAATACTTCAGAATTTGCAAAATACAAGGACTGGGGCTACTGGGGTGCTAAGCATGCGTGTTAATGTGTAATAGCAGTTTTTTAGCTCATTTCGTTAAGAATTAAAGTGATGGTGTAAACAGTGTACTGCATACGCTGCCCAAATGAAAAACCAGCTAAAACAAGGAAAACTCCAATAGAGAGTTGTTTGATTTACATTAGAGAAAATAGCTTTGGACCACTTGGTTTTTGCCTGAAAGCTAAAATTGGTGATCGGTAATTGTAGGGCCATTATTGAATGCTTAACCATGTGGGCCATAGCTCATATATTGGTTGACACATTAGCACAAATTGTTGATAATTGGTTAGCTGAGCGAAGGATAACGATATTTGGAACACCAAGAGAAATTCATACAGAGCAAGGAGCAGATTTCAAGATCCAATTATCGTCTAAGTTGTGTAAGGTGTTGGGTGTGGTGAAGACTTGTACTTTTCACTACCATCTCTAGTCTGATGTTTTAGCAGAATAGGTAACACATACTATTTACATTATGATGTCATATCACACAGTTGAACAGATGTCAACTTTTTGTTCACCAAACATGCTCATGTTAGTTCAGGAAATACAGCTCCCTATTCATGGGATTTATTCTTCATTCCATAGAGCAATTAAACCCAGTAGTATAGGGGGTAAATGTTTTTGTGTTGAAGCACCAAGTAAATCTTAATAAATTTCTGGCTCTTCAATTGAATCGAAATGTACGTCTAGGCTGCATTTCAGGCATTAAGTTTATATATAATTACCAGACACCACTCATCAAGTAAGTTTATATAACCACCTTACATAATAATACAATTCATATCCATTATCTGTAGTTTATACAGCATTTTAAACATACGAATTTAATCTTATATAAAATACTGTATCTACAGTTTAACCATATTTTACAATTACATGACCATGCTTTAATCATAAACAAAAGTACAGGAGCAGTGCAATGATGTGTACTTATTTCAACTCCAAAAAATGTATAGGAGTGGCATTCTGATCTGTCCTGGCCTGCTACATCATTTGGTTAAACTACAATGTCCACAAGAATATATGGAGTGGTTAAGTATGCATTAGTTGACACACACATGAATTTGTATGTCATCAGATAGGAAAAGTTACCATAGGGGTAGAAAAGATGTATTGATGAGGCAATAAATAAACAAGCCTTCGAGCAGAGAAATATGGTATGACTGTGGCCAGGTGGTTAGGGCGCTTAACTCGCAATCTGAGGGTCGCGGGTCGAATCTCCGTCCCGCCAAACATGCTCACCCTTTCAGCCGTGGGGGCATTATAATGTGACATTCAATCCCACTATTCGTTGTCAAACGAGTAACCCAATAGTTGATGGTGGATGGGGATGATAAGCTGTCTTCTCTCTAGTCTTTCACTGCTAAAATAGGGACGGCTAGCGCAGATAGCCCTCGTGTAGCTTTGCGCGAAATTCAAAACAAAACAAACCCATTCCAGCTGCCCAGGCCTTTAACTGTTCACTGAATAATTTCATCCATCAAGTTATGAGTTGCAATGGTCACATGACAGATGAAGCATGTTGAACATAGTGACAAACTAAAGCCATACATCACTGATTATTCATGATGTACTGGTTAGATCACATGACAGATGAAGCATGTTGAACATAGTGACAAGCTAAAGCCATACATCACTGATTATTCATGATGTACTGGTTAGATCACATGACAGATGAAGCATGTTGAACATAGTGACAGGCTAAAGCCATACATCACTGATTATTCATGATGTACTGGTTAGATCAAGAATCAAAGGTTGAGACAGATGAGTCAGAGAATTGTGATATTAGGTTTTCTGTATCGTCTAAAATCAGCCGAAGAGGAAAAAAGTATTCTACGTATTTAAATAGCTGCTTAAAATGGTCAAATGAAGAAGATGGGCAATATCTTCAATAGTTTGCTGAGACAGTCTGACAATCTTATGATTGATATGTGTAGGATTAATCAACTGACCAGCAGTTAGAATGGTCATTTTATTGAAAGATCAATGGTTGAAATGAAGTGCTATTCATATCTTTAGAAGCTATCAAGTGGTGCTTCCCAGTAAAATGTTCATGAGGTACATAATATGATAACCACTTGATTAGTATAAAGATTGGATGATTTGTTAATTAAGGGAGCCAAAGGAGCATTATAATCCTTACTTTTCTACCAAATAAAGTTTCATTGAGAAATGTCTGTGCAACATAATGTTATAGCTGATTGATTGTCACAGTAACGACAGCTGATGTTAATAGATGTGCCTAGAACATAAAGAGTCTGTATGAACGGAGATTATCACTAGAAGTTTGAAAGCTGAGAGGGCAATGAAACCTTTACTTTCCAAACTAATGAGCAATTTTTGGAGGTGATATGTGTGTATAATATCTTGTGATAATCACTTGCGCTATCTATTTGAGTAATCGCTAGACACATATAACAGATTACGCTATTAGATGCAAAGCTTATACATACCACCGTACTGTCCACAAACAGCACATTAGACATCACTACCACATCCAGTTAGCAAAGTAGATAGATGCCTGGGCTCTGTGCTAGGAGAATAAAGTTGGTCAACACAGAAGAAAAGAGAGAAAGAGGTACCTCAAGGGTAGAACAGGATCTTTGCCATGTCCAAGCCAAACTCACCCAGATTCCAAAGGACCTAATGAAGGTCAAATAAAACATTTGGCAGACCACTGCTACCAAAAAGAAAAGAGAACTGCTGCTCTGGAAAATCTGTTATTGGGATTTCAATTATAATCAGGTGGGTGATTCACTATACGTGTCTTTGTTTTTATATTACACTTTTTCATCAGTAAGTTAAGAGTTATAAATGTTTCAGCAAATAACAAAGTATAAAACTCATTCATCAATAACTTAAGTGTTTTCATCAAATGTTTTAGTAAAAACATCACCAAAGTCATCACTTTTTGTGTGTGAGTGTAGTGTACGTAAATAGATAAGACATTACCTTTCATTCCTGAAGACATGAATAGTTATCCTCGTTCTCATGTATGCTTGTGTATATTGGATATTGTCTTTCATTATAGATAGCCTACAATAGTTATCCTTAGTATAATTTTACGAGTAAATATACATTGTTATGCATGACTTTACCCTTAATTGCCAATAACCACAGTCCTACCATTAAGTGTTTTCTTTTGTGTATTATGATATATGACTATGCCTTTCCCCAACAATAACTCAATGGTTATCATTTTATTCAGCCCTTTTGATGTTGATATTGATTATCTGTGTTAAAATGTATTTCAATTTTTTCTAGTGTGTTATATATATTTTGTATTATGAAGTTATCATTGTTAAGGGATATTTTTGCATTGTAAAATTGTAACCTGAGTCTCAGTTAAACGGTTTTGTCTATGTGTAGTGTTATATAAGTCTTTCACAGAAGCAAAAACAACGTACATCAGTTTTAAGGCTAGTAGGTGGTGATGAAGTTTTAATTAATTTACCTTGGATTTTAAAAAATTGAAGTTAGGGAAAGCTGAGAGGACCCGAAAGTAAAGGAAGGAGGAAAGATCGTGATATTGTCAATGTTTGTTTTTTAGGTTCACGATGTGTGTAATTTTAACAATAGAATATTGGTCATGGAATCTGGTTAGCTTACTTGTGCCATATTTCCTATTCCCCTAAGTCATTCTTCTTTGGTGTCATATGTGCTTACTCATGGGAAAGATTGCTGTATTGTATTTAGTTGGTATATGCTAATACAGATGTTAGCAGAATCTTGACCATTAGCAAGTCATGTAATCCTCATGGACATTTCTTCCCTAGCTTACTTTTTTATTTGCTAACAATGACGTGGTTAACATACGTGTACTGATAGAAATGACGTGACTGTATTTTGCGTGTGGTCATTGATCTCTCCCAGTCCTAAAAATCTATCACAGAATATGTTGAGAAAAATAAAAGAAAGAATTTGGCACTCTCATTATGTAACCGAAAAGCGTGATCAACTGTAAAGTGTACTTATCTATCTACCTTAATTGTTTTTATCCAATAAATAAAAACTACTTTGCACTTTCTACATTATAAACGCCAACTTAAGGACATGCCAATTAGTGATTGCCTTACCGGTCTACGTTAATCTGACTCATTTTAT
>NW_013668962.1:51263-68089 GCF_000517525.1 Limulus polyphemus
ATCAACGTAATATTTTAAGATCTGTGCAAGAACTCAGCTAACGGATGTTTCCGCATATAAAAGCTATCTTCAAGTTTTGTACACCAAAAAAAAAAAAACTTTTCAATTAGTTTTCTCTTTTATATTGACCATTGTCTGTAGTAAAACACCATAGGTTGATTCGTCACAAGTATAGTTCACCACCCTCATCACTGAATGGTGCATTATTGTATGGGAAACATAGCAGGTGATTCTTTTCTATTAGATTAGACAGGGGAACATTTTAAGCTCACTGTAAAGTTTTTTTATTATTATTATTTACATGTGTTCGTGCATGTGCATAGAGTTAATATACAGAAAGATCAGTTCTGAAATTTAGTTAACTTTCTGGTGTCACGGCTACACATTGTTCTGGGTCGTGCTCCTTTCATTTCACTCTGATATTGCTGATTTTTCCCATGGAAGGTGTCACTTGATAACTATGTGGTTTAGGATCAAGCGTATCTTCTGGTGAATCAACTGTGTAAAATTTAATAGTTTTTACTTATGAAACAACCAAGTTAGATTGGTGACTAATGAACTCTGGGAGAGATTACCCTATTCTGATCTCATATAGTGGTTCACTCTCTCCGTCCTTTTCAGATCTGCATATAAGTTCCTTTAGAGTTAATCCAGATTTTTTGTTTGATTTAGAGTTCTCGACAGTTTGATAGCTAATGCAATCCAACATCAGGTTTAATTTATTTAATTAATAAACAGATATTTTGTAATTGTGTTTACACTGTGTACAGTCTCTTTCTTTAACTCTGCATAAAACGTTCTTGTCATCCTCCTTCTGGTGCCGTTACTGTTCTTATTATTAACTAATCGTGCACCTGAGAATACTACAGTATGTATTAGCAAAGCTCAGTTTGTTCTTCCTTCAGCTTTATTGTTATTTTTTGAAATTTAAATAATTAATTCTTGTTTGATTATCTCTATATTACAGTATCATGAAAATATTATACATTTAATGAATTTTAGTAAATATTTTTACCGCTACAGCCGAAATAGAAAATAGTTCAGTCATCTTACATGAATTAATTATATTTGTAATCACATGGTTAATATTGAAACTAAGTTTAATTTATTACTTTACAACTTGTTAGAATTTTACATTTTCATTGGAAAAAGACAATGATCTCGCTTAGATTTCTGTAGAAATTACTATATTTTCAAATAACAATTAGGTTTAGGTTTACATTTGGAACAACAGTAAATATGCGAAAATACAAACAGAAATCAACATGAAATACTTTTCAATTAAAAGATATTTGAGTTATGAATGTACAATTGTAGTTGAAATGACCAAGCTCGCATACAAAATCATAATAAATGAGTTTGTATTACAGAACATTTCCATGCTATGTTATTATATTTAATGAAAATATACAATGTTTTATTGTTTTGTTGAATTTTGCACAAAGCTACTCCAGGGCTTTCTGTGCTAGCCATCCCTAATTTAGAAATGATAGACTAGAGGGAAGGCAGCTAGTCAACACTACCCACAGCCAACTCTTGAAAAGTGGGACTGACCGTCACGTTATGACTCTCCCACAGCTGAATGGGTGAGCATTTTCGATGATGGGATTCGAGCTAGCGACTCATGGATTGCGAGTTGAGCACTCTAACCAGCAAGCCACGCCAGGGCAAGATGGTGCGTATAATACCTATTGTTCAGGTTTAAGTATTGATATTTCTTATTCAACGTATACATAGCGTTAATAAAGGTTTACCCAAACATTTGAAATTTTTGTCATTTAGTCAGATATCAAGTAAAGTAAATATAATTGATGCTGTTGTGCTCAAAAATCTATAGTTTGAGATCGACATTAACGTTAATTATATAACATTTTCCTTCAAATTTATAATAAAATTTTGGATAATAGTTGTCATAATAAGACGCTAGTATCATATAACGAAGGCACCATCACCACAGAGTCTAGAATAAACGTGGTATTCAGGTTATGGTATTTTCAGTTCAACTGATTTCTTCGCAATTATCAGATAAGTTTACTTTGTAACAAAAATAAAGTTTTGGTGTGATCCGAATTTCAAAATTCTACTTGGTTTTAAGCTATGTGAAAGATGAATAGACTGGAAATGTTTGACGGAATGTGGAAACAATCTTTATTAAATGTCAAAGAAAAAATAAGATACAGTGTGCGTATTTGCATACTGAGACAAATGTCATCAGTGAGTATGTTGTCAGCTTTCCGCCTTGAATTGGTACAAGAGATCTTGTATGCTCTCTTCGCAATAGCGTCAACACGTAACTGTTCATTCTCCAATGGCATGCGTCAGCTGTAACATACAGACATCATCCACTCGGGCGGCGAAGGATGTTGCAGTCGTTTAGCCTTTTGATACGGATGTGTAACATTATTGCAACATTATCTATGACAGAGCAGATAATGTCTACTATAGAGAACATATGTAACTAGAAAGAAACAGTTTCACAGTTTTCCGGATCACGTGATTATGACAAACCTGTAAAGAAGCAGAATAAATGAAAAAAAAAACATATCAAAATATCAAATGATATGAGCAAATAAGTTTCAAATTATTCACCAAATGCAGATTACAGAAATATTATGCAAAGAATAAATCAAACATTGACAATAAAGGAAGAACAAATAAAACCTGGTGAATAAATACACAATATTTATTTATTTACACTAGTTTTTAAAGTTTGCCAGTTGATTTTGTTTCAAGTCCCGTTTATTCCTTTGTTGTTCTCGAAAGGAGGTGATACATGCTTCCTAATGGGGAGAATGACAAAACATGTTGTGTCAAGATTTCGGTACTGTCCTTCAATGGTTGTCCAGGCGATATATAGAGGTTATAACCTTACCTATGTTGTAATGAGAATGACCAGTCACGCAATAGTACATGTCCCCCTGCGTAAATCTGAAAAATAAGGTACTTTGGATTTAGTAAGTCTGAAACTTTGTCTTTATTAAAATGGGCAGTCTGGAAGTTTGTCATCAAACTATCAGTCTAGTCTGAAACTTGGTCTTGACTTAAATGGTCTGTGCTTCTGTTTCATTACATATTAAGAATTGTACACTTAAGTTTCTCCATGTATCCAGTCTCTATTTTCAGTTAACACTGATACGTTCAGTAAGAGTTTTGGTATTATTCTGTTGATATGTTGATTGAATCTCCAGTTATCAAGGAGACCTATCAGTATATCTCTAGTATTAAAAAAGTTATACACGGATATGTCACAGAGTGGATAGTTAAGGTGAAAATTTACAGCAGTCACTGTCTATTCCAAGTAACATTCATATGGAAGTAAAAACTCAATATATGCCAATTTGTACAAGCATCTATGTCCTCCTTTGAGAAGGATTCGCTCTTTCTCATGGGGGAGAGATATAGAGCTAAAGTGATACGAGTTTCTAGTCGTTAACATGTGCAACCATTACCCAAGTAAAATAATTAGCGCATTTTTTTAACATTTCTATATTCAGTTTACAAGAATTCCTACTGTTAAGTCTCTGGTCGTTTGTTAATTTCCCGTAAAAATTCCTTCCAAAAAACTTCAGCGATACAAGTCCTTAAATAAAACTAGTTTATTCTTTCTCAATACAACTTTGCAATACACTTAATTTCCACAGTCACTTTAACTTCAACACACGCTAGAATTCACAACGATTCACGCACTTTACTTAGGCTTGACTCGATTGTCCGTCTTTATATCTCTCTGTCTGTAATTATTCTTCTCTCGTCACTTCTTGCCGGTCATATATATATATATACAAAATAGAGGGCGTCTGGCAAACACTCAAGCCTTCACGAACGTTCTAGATACTCATTACGTGTTACCAGCGTCACGTGAATTCCGCTGTCGTAACAATACTTTATGTAGAACGCCGGGAAAAAAGTTAGAAATATTTACCTGAATATGTCTACTAAAGAGGTATTCTAAAGTAGTTATCGAAGGTTGAAATTAGTCACTCTTTTAGTCATTACGTACGGAGCGTTAATAATATAATGAATTGTGTGTGGATATTGTAGAAGTAATGGTTAGATATTTAAATACTTATCTATGGTAAATACCTCGTTGGCTACTTTTAGACTGCAGTGAGAGAGTGGGAATCTTTGTGTGTCCTATGTTTTATTAATGTTGGTTTGGTCCTAAACCCAAATATCTGTAATCATGAAGAAGACAAGAAGTTGCTGTATGCCCTGCACCAGTGTTTCTCAACACCAATCTGCGAACAGGTGCCTCTGTTACAAGCATATTTCCGATACATGAGATTTCTAGAAACCAAACAAACAAAAACCGAAAGAATGTTAATGTATAAATTGTGATGTCTTCCCGTTGTACTTGTATTTTAGTGGTCTGCAACAGTTTAGGGAGACAGCGAGCTGGTCCCTGGTATCGAAAAGGCTAAGAAATGCTGCCCTACTCCACACAATTGAGAAGCATGACATAACATTTAACGACAAAAAGGCTGTCCTATCCATTAAAGTAATCTATGCATAAAGAAATTAACGAATGAAAAAATGAAATATGCGAAGGTGGTAAAATAAGTAAATTAGACTGTTGGAAATAAATCACCTCAAAAACTCTATTCTTATTTTTTTTATTTTCTTGGCGACGTTTCTAGCAAACGCTCTCTTTCAAGTCAGAGAAAATCCTATTGGTTACTGATAAGCTACTACAGGACTTTCAGAAAGGAAATAATTACACACATACATAGAATAAAGAGAATGTAAACGAGAGAATTGTACAACTTAATAATGACAATATAATATAACTGAAGAAAATGGTGAAGAACTATCGATAAAAATTAAAGAAATAAAAAACTATTTAAGTTAAAGAACAAGCTTAAAAAATGGAAAGACATACCTTAATTTTCAAAACAATAAAACAAAGTTTAAAAACTAGAAAAGGCTGAAGCGTTCGTTAATACTAAAAGGACTTAGCCAACTGAAAATTATTTGTTTTCGATTATGATTCTTTGATTGGTATTGGAGGGAACTTAAGGGAATGCTTATTAAATATTTGAATGATAAGGACTGACTTTGAGTTTGTATGTATATGTTGTTAATTGCGTAGTTGCACAATAGGCTTATCTGTGCTATGTCCACCACGAGTATCGAAACTCGGTTTTTAGCGTTTTAATAAGCCTTCAGACTTACCGCTGAGGCACTAGGGGGGGGGGGGAGGTCGAGGGAGCTATTATTAAATAATTGCGAAGTTATTCTAGATAATTACAGTTTATATACATTTTGTGTTACAGCTATCATTTATTGAACCCATAATTATTATATAGGATTCCTCCATCTTTTTTTTTTCTTCAATGTATTTATAATTTAAAAAAATTATGCTTGAATAAAGTTGAAAGAAGTAATGCTCTTTCACTTTATATATATATTTTGTTTTAGGTATAGGTATAATTTATTATCATTAGTCACGTACCACGCATGGCTGTTAACATGGGACACTTGCACTTGGGGCTTGTTTGTCCATCTGGAATTTCGAGTTTACTGTTTTTATACGTTACATTTTTACATTTGGATATTTAGAAAATACATCGCAACGGCGCAGACAGCGAAAGACTAAATGGACAGTACGTCCATTATTACCCAAGTTAATCGGGAAGAGGAACAACTTGCCACTTTCCCACCCGAAAGAGGTCAGTTTATCTACAGTAAATTCAAGTGTTTAGCTAGTAAGTTTAGCCAGTTAGGCTTAGCGTACATCTAAAATATAGTATAGTTTAAATTGATTTCATTTGAAATGAGGCCTAGAGACAGCTAACCACTGAATACGTTCTGTCCAGTTTTTTCAGATGACAGTATTATCACTTGTTACACCATTATAACTAGATTTTGCCAAAAAGTAGGAATAATGTTCATAATCACAGAGGAACGTAATAAAAAAGAAAAAACAAAAATTGTAAAGACAAAACTAGGTCAGGCTAAACTTGAGGTTCTAAGTTAATTATCAAACTTAAATTTAAAAGTCAAAGCTCTGCTCGTAATCTGCTCCCACCCACACAATTTACTTGATACTTGTTAAGTCAATAAATCATAACGCACACAAAAGAAGAAAAGATTTTCTGTTAGTGTTACTGACTAGTTTCACCCACGTAAGTGATGGAGTGTTACAATCACCTATACTATAGTATAAATATAATGCAAATTGAGCTAAAACATGTTAAGTTATAATGTCAATTTACACATTTATTATCTTTCATGTCATCATTTCTGTTTATAATTTTATGTCGTTTTTTGAAAAGTGACTAGTAAGTGGAGAAAATAATGTTTCTAAGAATAATAGTAATAGTGTTCATTTTCACTGTGTTGGACCAAGTTGTGTCTTACTCTTACACTGAGAGGATTATCTGCTTTAATACTAGTATCACCCACCCATTTTAAATATAATGAGAACACTGCAACTTTATGTTGATTATACAATGTATAAAATAATTATTATTGGTTTCAAATTAACTAGGTTTTATTTCTAGACATTCAACATTTGCCTTAAACATTTTGGGATGAAGTTGTATGTATTATAACAAGTTTTTGACAGTGTAAGAAAAATCAGGTTGATAATGCGAGACTACTTTTAAAGTATTTCACACTTTAATTACTACTACTACTACTACTACTACTACTAGCCTCTAAAATTATGTACTGTTGGTCTAAAAATCTAGTAAGCTTTGTTTTTTTAATTTTGTGACTATAAACTCATTCAGAATTATGTAGTATATAAAGACAAGTGGTACGTTAGAGTTAAGAGGTTTCAGTTAAATCAAAGTGTAAGGATTTAATACTTATGATGTTTCTCTTTCCCTTCTCATTCTATTTCAAGTTATAGAGGAAACATTTGAAAATAGAATTACCCCAAACTTCAGTCTGTCAATAAGTTTTATCATCCAGAGATTTAAATAACTATTAGCATTTAGCAAATTACCAATCAGATGTGGAGAATAAAGACAAAATTATAATGGATTCAGTTTATTGATAGATTTTCATAGGAAAATGCAGACCAGATTATTTGGATAGTATAATCTAATAAAAACATTTATTGAAATTAAGCTAAAAAGCTTTTAAGGATCTTAATAAGATTAAAACTATAAGGTATAGGGTGTTTGAATAACTATAGCATAAGTGTGGAAAAAGTAAATTTATCTATTAAATATAACATGTAGACAAAAATGGACCATTTGGTCCTTCAAAATATATTCTTGTACATGCACTCACTATTTTGTCAGGCAATCATCAGCTCCCATCTTTAATTCTTAAAATGCAGGTTTGCACAGCTGCTGAAAGCAACTTATTTAGTAAGCCAATCACCCTGCTGTTAAAAAATATATAACTGTTTTATAGCCTGTTGTTCCAAATCTTAAATATGTTTTCTCTGTTCACTTTTATATATGAGTAGGTCAAAATATGGTAGTATAATGTGAGTATATGAAGTATCAAGGAAATATGAAACTGTACTGAGAATGCTGTGATTTTCCAGGAAACTTGGATTTAGACTGTGCGATTTGATAATAGATTAATCTTCAGACTCATTAAGCAACTGCATTCAACTATTTGATTATTCTCATGTAAGACTTGGATATTTGGAATATTGAAAATATTAATTATCAGAAACTAATTTTTAGTTACTTCATTATTTTTGTGACACTAATCATTAAGCTGAACTGTCGTAAGTTAAAAATACTACTGATAAATCATGATGGCAGTATTTAAGTTACTTTGGTAGTTGTAATAATATGGAAAATATTAATTATCAGAAACTAATTTTTAGTTACTTCATTATTTTTGTGACACTAATCATTAAGCTGAACTGTCGTAAGTTAAAAATACTACTGATAAATCACGATGGCAATATTTAAGTTACTTTGGTAGTTGTAATTATATTGAAAATACTAATTTTGATTATTTTTGTGATATTAATGATTGAATTACAGTTTTGATTAATCGATTACATGATGCTTATCAATTTATTTGATTCTCATAAGTAATTGATCTAATTGCCCAGCTTTACTTGGATCAGTTGGACAAACACATGGTAGATAATTGTGAGGTTATTCACTACAAGTCTAAAGAGGCTATGATTTTGTTGTATAAGTCACTAGTCAATATAAAATTTACGGACAACAAGGGACCTGTTGTTCCATCTAAAAACACTCATAGTCAGCCCTTATCATTTAAGTGTTTATCAAACCATCCCTTAACCCTACAGAGGTGGGTAATGGTCAGAGTGCATGTTATCACATTTGTAGATTTACATTCAACATTTCATTCAGCTATTATTTTATAAATGTATGTCATTAAATTTGATATCAAATTGTAGATTATAATTCAGATTTTAGTATAATACAGTAGTTAGATTCTTAATTTGAAACTAAATAGTAGAAAAAAAAAGCTTAATATTGATTTTTGTGTGTCACATGGTACGTGGCCTTCTGGGTTTGGTCAGATTACATTTTATGATGACTACTATACAACATCTATAGTTTTGTATGAATTAGAAACTCAAATGTTCAATATTGGGAGGCTAGAATATATAATACAAACCTCTTACCTTTTCTATTTGCCGAGATATCACAATATTTAGCAAAACCACCATATTGGCTCTACCCATCACTTCATCATTTGAGAAGACTTATCTATCTATGCCTACTTTTATATATCAATAACTTTATAATCAATCAAAAGCTATATATTTATTCTACATAATTCTGTCAGTCTTCCTAAGTTATTTACGAGAGAAATGCTCTTATATCATTGGAAAGTTTGAAGTATTGCTATCAAGGCTATTTTGTGAATAGAAATTATATTTTTTAGACCCAAATACAATTTAGTTAGAAAGGCCTGATAAATTACAGTGGATTTTTTGGTATAGTAATTTATAATATTTTTGTATTCCAAAATGCTTACATAAAGTCTATAAAAATCATTATTTTTCCATCTCCACATATGAATTTGGAAGAGGCTTAGCAAGTATGGCTCACGAGTGCAAACAAGGACTTCGTAGCATCATAAGTAGTAGAGATCATTGTTTTCCAAATATTTTTTATTTGCACATTTGATGTTTTATGTTTGAAGAAAAATAACTGACATTTAAGTATTTATTTGAAAACATTAGTTATATATATATAATGTATGGTAGCCAATATGTTGCTGTATTTTACAAAGTAAGAACTTGTGCTATTTTTCTACTCGTTTACACTGAGGTAGAATTAAAACAAATTAAACAAAACTAAAGACTTGACAATTCAGGAAAAGTTTATTTATGTAATTTGTGAAAGTTTAAGAAATAAATTTATCACTGATCTTAACACATGAAAAAGAACATCTTTACATAAACACCCTGTTGAACTTGCAGTTTGCTGGTGAATAATTTGTTTCTCAAATTACAATCAAGAAGGCTAAGCCAAGAATACTAGCCTAACCAAAATGAGCCATATTTATGTTACTGGAAACTACACATTTATTGTTTACTGTGCAAGCATAATAATACAGAAAACAGGATGTCCATAGGCATTTAAACATATTTACACTTATACTAATACTAGATTCCAACCACCAAGTAAGATAACTAGCACGTTTATTGGATAGGATACAACTTTATACTTTGTACAGAGCCATATCATAAACATTTTCTCTCACTTTTATAAAGTACTTTCGACAATTCTTGTTGTAACCACTGTATTGTAAAGAAGCCGGCAAATTCTATCCCACTTTGTTTTCAGAGCAGTGATCCAAATAGTTTCTGTAGGATACTTCTGCTTTTTGACTAATTGGATTGACCCATACTTTCTACTGGGGAATTGATGAAATGTCTCATGAGGATATTCCCCTGCAAGAGATCTAAACCTTGCTCTACTGCCTGTTGGAAAACAAGATCTAAATTATTGATGCAGAATGAAGATTCGTGCTCCATTCATATACCCTGGATTACCCGACCTTTAATATGCACACCTCATCCCTAAAGGGAAGTATCTGTAAAGAGATAAACTCAGGTCAGAGAGGCAGTAGACATTTACACACACACACACACACACATATATATATATGCATACATACACATACATGCTAATGGTAGTGTTGATCCAAACCAACCACCACTGTAAAACTAAGATGTTTCTTCTTCTAGATCCATTACTCATACCAGGACCACCGAAGGGATGGCATGTGTCCTCATCCCAAAAAAATCAGAGATTTGAGGGAAGCTCACAATCCCAATGAGATAGAACCATCCCTGTAAGTAAGAGCCTGACTACCCATTCCATAGCTTGGAACTAGGTAGGAGGTGGCTGAGCTGGGCTGAAAACTTATATAACCCAGCAAAAGACATGGTGAAGAAGCTAAACCAAAGGCTAGATCTCTGAACTGTAGAACCTGATCCCTGTACACGAAACGTAGCTAAAGGCAACATGAATTAACTATGAGAATGTGGAGAAATGCCTCAGCAACCTCAAACTGGGACATCCACAGACCTGGTGAAGAATGCCAAAGTAGGGCAAGAAAGGACACCATTGTGGACCAGGGAGGATCGAGGAATAGGCTGAGATAAGAAAGAACAAATATCATTCGCCAATCTCCCCTTGTCCCAGGTACAACAAATAAACAGGAATTACATCCTAGAAGAACAGCATCAACTGTCATTACCACCCCTGTGACCAGTAACTCTGATAGCCGTGGATTGAAAATCCACACCCCAATGTTCAGGTGAGGGTGAAAATACCACGGGTTGGGAGGATAATGGAGATGGAGAATTGAATTAAAAAACCAACACTGATACCAGAACCTGAAGTACCCAAGGATCTGCAGTGAAGGAATACCAGGTGTCTATCAATAATTGTAACCTTATTAACTGATCCCCATCCAGGCATATACCGACACCATTGATCAGCCCGAATGGAGAGGCCCTGAAATTAAGGTCTGAATCTATTCAGCTGCGAGAGCCAAAGAAGGTCTAGAGGTCAACAACAACAAATAGCAAACGGGTGACATAAATTTAAATACAAATGCCTCTGGGACACCCGAGAACTTCAAGTGACGATAAAAAGAAGCCACGTGTAACACCCAGAGGCTATGGCAGGTTTACAAACTCCCTCAATCAAGGTATCTCTATAGAAGGAACAGAAGCAGTCAATCTGACCAAGATAGAAGTCAGTAAAAGACTCCATTTATCTGTAAATTGATGTGGAAACCATTGATAAGCAACCAACAATTTGTGGGGGGGGGACACCACGAAGAAAGAGTGAATATATAAAAATACAAAAAAATGTTATTTGGTTCAAAGTGATCACATGAACCATCCTGGAACCCCACATATCCAAAAAACAACAAAAAACCTTTTAGTCTGTGGAATCAAAATATAAGTCCACCAGGAGGTGGAAAGCCAAAACATGCAAACAGACAAATGAGGGTACAAGGTCTATCTATCCTGTCACACAATAAAGCAGTAAATCTCCCAGCATGAACCAAGAATATCAGGTAAAGGAGGAAAACTAAATAGTCCCTCCCCAACCTTTCCACCAATAGAGAAGAGTAGACTCAAAAGGAAAGCCCCCAAGGAAATCTCACAAACCCATGTGACTAATTTAAGAAAAGGAGTAGGGGGTGTTTGATACAAAGTGGACTCTTGAGAAGCTGACCTAGTAAAGAAAGGCTTCAGAAAACAGAGTCCAAATTCTCCCCAGAATAACCAGGATCAACAATCCATAACAGAACGAGGTGCATCACTTCATCAGAGAAAAACATGACCAACATTTTGTCGAGAAAAAATGATAATATTATCTGAGTGAGGTGCTTATATACAGTACCAGGATAGAGGGCTCATTGATGTGGATGGTGAGATTTGCAAATTAGATATTGCCAAGGGCATTTAAGAGGGGTATAAAAGACTGAAGCATATGAGACCAATGCTTAGATAGGCAAAGCCAATGTCAAAAAATAGCTGAAGTGTCAGCAGAGGTAATTATGTTTCGGAATCTTAATCTCTCTGTAAAGTTTCTCTGTAGTTTCATCAGTAGCATCTGGTGGATGTAACAAATTTCCACTAAAAGCCTTTTCCCATTATATCCACTAACAGAAACCCAATGTAACTCACATTTTACAAACAGAGCCACTCTTCCCCTCTCTCTTTAAAACTCTATTCCTATTAAATAGCCTCTAACCCTGTATTTCATCAAAACCATCTGCATTTAACCTTGTTTCAGTTATACCCATTATCGAGTTTCCAAATAAAACCCACTCATTTCACCCTTTACACCTAATAAACTGTGAACCCTTAACTCTTACACTAGTCTTAACCATTTTATTTATACTTATAGCCAGAAAATAAATAGTCAATACCAGTAGCCTATTGTTAACACTATTGATGTTAAGCTTAATGTTTCAGAACCAATTATATTAGTTTTTAATCACTACTTTGTCTTCACACTAAAGTAATTTTTATCTTTAATTATACAGAAATTAGAAATATAACTTTATTAGAAGTGACAATAACTAGTCTTTACTTTGATGCATACGTAATGTTAATAATAATAATACAATGTATTTAGCTTGATTTATATTACACCCTCCTTATAACTATAAGCTGAATTTAAACTAATCGATCTAAGTTCAAGTACACAGGTTAATCCTTCAAACACGAGGAGACAATAAATTGACAGTTTTAGTGTTAGGTTAATCCATGACTCATGAAAAACCTTCAGTTAAATATATATTTCTTGGAGAGATGATTAAATACAGAATAAAGACTAATTTCAATATGATTAAATGTAGTTAAACAATAAGTGTGGTAGAATTTACATACAGTGATTGCAGCCATGGAAGTATTATATTTCAAAACTGTGGGCTTATACACGACTTCAGCCTCAGGAAGTTTGGAAAGACAGTACACTACACTTACTTGTTTGCTAAGTTACTTTATGATTAGTTAGTCAATTTTAACATAAAAATTTAAGAATAACAATGGAAATAGTAATTGGAGCGGAAATTAAACAATCAAAACAGGAATGCAACAGAGTTAGACCCAACTAAAACTTTAAATGATTTAAATTAACTGAAACCTGTCCACATGTTTTAAGTTTTAACTTCACAAGATGAAATAAATCATTCTGTTCATTTATAACAGTAACAAGAATACTACTTAAGTGAAAAACAACAAACAAACCTGAATCTGGGCTTTCAAAGCTGAAAATCTATCACAATATTTACCTGATATTCAAATTCATATTTCTATTTCTTACCCTTTCAATTTTGCCCTCCAAGTTCTAAAAATATATTACTAGTTTGTCACACTTACTCCTTTAATTTTAAAGTTTAATCTTTTATATATAATTAGACGTCATTACTTACTGTATCCATTCATCACTACATCAGTTAGTTACTTTCTCAACTTAATTAAGATTCATTTAACAAAATGTAACCTTTTAACCTGTTTCAAATTCAATTTAAAACAACTTTTGGGTGAGTGTCCTACTCTCGTTCACGCTTGACACAGTGACAGCATTTTTATAAACCGTAACATTAAAACCCAGAACTAGATTGCTGTCACCGCATTACGTAAAACTTTCCATAGGTTTAGCTTACAGTAACACTACAGCAGCTTTAGTTACTTAATAGGCTTATTACTCATACTGCTACTGGTACTAGGCCTTGCAAACGTACACCGAGATCAATCCCGGTACGATTGATATAAATCTTAATTGAAATTGTAAAACGTATACGTCATTTAATTACAATTTACAACTCACTAAGTTATTAACATTACCAAATCAGATCCTTTCTCAACAATAGGCTCTCCACCAGATCCATCAGAAAGCTCAGATTCCTCAGTTACTAAACGTCTTCTTCGCCTTTCGGCCATGCTTAAAACATTCGTCACTCGATCTCTCATATCACCCTAGCGGTCACACTACTGAAAAGCCTAAACCTTTGACACTTCTTTGCCTTTAAAATGAAGTATTCGGCTTTACATATCCACTGTATTTCGGCAAACTTCGGTTTCGACAAGATTACCGCAAAATTTTATTTCAGTACGTGAATTGTGATTTATTAACCAAGAAAATGCATTGCTACTTGAATTACTAATAATAATAATTACCCTGTCGAGGAAACTCAGTCGTTTCCCTAATTGGTAATTCTAAGAACCCATGAGTGAAAGCAAACCTTTTTGCTATTTCTGGGGTCTTTTTTTTTTGACGCTCTTGCGGGGTTCCTCGCTGATATAGTTATTATGGTTGAGAGAAGTGAATGAATAATTTGTGTGGTGCTCATTGGATGCAATAAATGTAAATAGTTGCTTAGTTTTTAAAATAGTGTGTAAAATTATAAATTGCAAAATATTCGGAAGGAGAATTCCGAGTCTATTTTGCTGAGAGACACATAACTTGAGAGAGAATTTGTATTTATGTCAAAGCTACTAAGGCTATCTGCTACCGTCCCTAATTTTGAACTATTGATTAGACAGAAAGCAGCACCCTACCACCCACCATATAAAAAGGGATTAGTTGCCACTCTTATAACGTATATTCAACTTAAAGTGCAGTGAATAATTTTTTTTGGAATCTCACGGATTCGAAAGCGGCTTGCGAGCTCCGAAATCCAGAGCTTTACCACAGGGCGAATCCGTGTTTCAATTGAGAGAGAAAAAATAAGTTAAACGAAAAACTTGTATTATTAAGAAAGGTTTCAAGGAAATTCAGGTTAACGGTATTGTAATACGAAATGGTGAGTGGCAGGATTGGATTAAACAACACAATTCTACCAGAAAAAAGCTAAAGGGAGCCGAAAATTTTGCAATAAAAAGAAATACCTTAAGTTATAAAATTTAAGAACTTAAAACTTAAATACTATTAAAATGTGGATTGCTAGCTAAGTGTTTATGCTATATTTATTCATATACCATGATAATAAAGTAGTTTAATTAAATTTTGAAAGTAGCTCCCTAAAACTATGTGACATGTGCAGAAAAAGATGCCGTAGTGAAAGAGTTAATGGGAGATGTTACCTCTTCCTTCATGAGTTTCATGACTAGAGTTCAGAGAAGTGTGTTCTGTACTCATACTGGATATGTACCAGGCGAGATGAACCCCGCGTGACGGTGAGATATATATATATATATATATAGTGGGCCTTTCAGGCTCTCCAAGAACGCCATCTCCATCATTAGTTCCTGTGCTTTGTTTCCATTAGTTCTACCTGTGACGAAATTAGACTTCTTGTTCTTAACAATTGGTTTGTCTTCTTTTTGCAGCTATTTTAAATAATCGACTCATCCTGGTAACAGTTTCTTAAATCTCTGGATCGCTGGTATCAGAGTAAGCTAAGGATTTGGCCGTGTTTCCGGAAGAAATGTACTTCCACACCCAGCTCCTCCAGCTTGTTTGAGAAAGGCTCCCTTCTGGCTTCTGCAAGGCTGTTTTTTTAAGTAATTCACATGAATGATGAGGCTCTTCATTGGGCTTTTCAGTTCTACAAGGCACTTGCCAAATGCATTGTGCCATACATGAACTGTGTATAATCCAACAAGCACTAAATCTTGTCCTCCTTGTTTGATAAGTTCATCATTTATTCTGGTTTTGATGGATTTGTTCACATTGGATCATTGAGCACCTTTATTATCTCCTTTGATACATCCACAGTCTTTGTGTGTGCCATAAAGAGTGATGTAAAATATCATACACACACCTCCTATTTGAATTCTGAAAAATATCGCAGTAACAAGTCAAATTGCTTTCTTTCCTGTGAAGTTGTGGTTTTTATCGAAATGTACAATGAACTACATTCCATCTTTCTTGATCTCTTTCACTAATGAATCTGTGAAACTTTGTCCCAACCCATGACTTAGAATACAATGTACCTTCTTTACCCTATGGAAAATTGCATTGCTATCTCTGATATGGAAACCCTTCTTGGAACAGATTACCTATAGACTCACAGCTGGCAAGACTAAAGTTGTCATCAGCAACTCTCATTGCTCACAGGGCTTCAGCTTTCCTTTCTTGATCAGCTATGATAAGGTGGCCTTGAACTGTCTTCTGGGAAGCTTTGCCACCAACTGCAATAGACTGAGCTTGAGTAGGTGCAGGAATGACCAAATTATCCAAGGGAGGTGGAATTAACAAACATTGTTCTGCATTTTTTACCAGATTGACTTGTACTCTTTGAATCTATTTTCATGAAGTATGCACCTACGGTTCCCTTACTGCAGTGTTGTGCACTTACAGGAAAGATATCATCTTGGCAACTCTCTGTCTCAGATTAGGCTGATGATGGAATATCTGTAGATACTGCTGTTTTTGATGAGGCTGCTAATGGACTGTCACCAAATGCAGGGTTGTTTGCAGATACTGTTTCTCCTCCTTTATCAGCCTGCCAAATTTCAAATTAACCGTTCTTTATTCTTCTTTCCAGAGTTGTGTTGTGAAAGTGCTTAAATTCCCATGTGTTTTACATTTATATCTACACCACACAACTTACAATGTCCTTTGAAGTCAGTTTTTTTAAAACTAAAGATTAATTTGGTTGTCATTCGAATTTTTTTTTCGAAGCCAATGTGCCTGGATGTTTGTCTTTGAGTGACTCATCTTGAAACAAACTTGCTATCTGAAATCAAGTGAACTATTTTATTCTTGTATATGTATGTCAAGAAAATTTTCACTTCACATAAAATAAATCCCAGTCTCCAAAATTCATTAAATGATGTTGGAGAAATTACTGCAAAGCATAGTAACATAGCGTTAATATTGTTACGTCTCTGGTCGTTAGTTAATTTCCCGTATAATTTCTTTCCGATGAAACTTTAGCGACACAAG
>NW_013668962.1:68823-94452 GCF_000517525.1 Limulus polyphemus
ATAAAGCTTTACTGAAGATTAAAATGTTTTATTTTAATTACGAGGTTTTTTTTATTTTTCATTTGTTTTAACTGTTTATTATTATTATTATAAAAGTAACTAAAATCATAAAAATAGAAAGTTGTTAGGTAAGATAATGAATGAAAAATAATAAAAAACCTTCATGGTGTTTACGTGCCAGAAGCTTCTGCATTAAGCTGTTCGATAGGGTCGTGTAGATGCACGTGTGCTGTGTCATTTTCAACTTCTGTTGGGGTATTTTTAGTCAGACATGGTTCAAAGGTCAATAAAACAAAAATAGATTTATACTGTTTAGAGATTTAAGCTACTTAGAATAAACATTTGTGGTTTCCTGTTACAATTTGCAGTTATTCTAGAACAAAAAAAGATAATTTAGATTATTTCCTAATTTTTATGATGGTTACGAAGTCAGTGAAATCAGTCAACACCATATAGAGTTAATATTGATAAAATACAATATTAATTATAAAGTTTTATTTAATAAAACATTTGATGATTATCTAGAAGGCTATAGAGATTACATAAATGAAACTTGACAAATTTCAGTTAAAGAAAAGTATTAAGTACGTTGGATAGTCAACATTCCGAAAGAAAAAATTCATGAGCAAATCTTAAAGGAAAAAATCTTAAAACATAATTTGAAAACCAGATATTTTGTGTATGAAATCCTTGTAATGTTTACTAATAATCTGCAAAATTTTGTAAAGACTAGTGTACATTTACTCTCATAGATACTTTCCTGGTTACGGGCTGGATGTATTCCAGCCAGCACGTAATGGAAGGGTTAAACTCACTTAAGTTTTCCGCATTCATCACATTTGAAACCAATAAATCAAATTGACTTAGTGGAAGATGGCTCTTACTCTGTCAAAACTTGTATTTATGTACTCTAGTCCTATCATTCTTGCCATTAAGTACAAAGAAAATATAATGTATCAACATTATCATTTCCTTTAACAGTCTGAAACATCTCATTCAGGCCCCTTCTTTCTCTTCTTTTTACAAAAGAAAGCAATATCAAAGATCTTAACCTGTCCTCGTATAATAATCTTTTCATCCCAGGTATTAGCCTAATATCCTCCTATGAACCTTTTCCAATAATTAAATGCCTAAGAATTAATAACCCCAAGATTGAACACAGTACTCTCAATAAGGCCTAATCTGTTACCTATACAATGAATATATAACCTCTTTAGTTTTGTATTCAGTATTTCTGTAGGTTCAACCTAAAATCATATTTAATTTACAACTAGCAACATCGTACTGCTTGAATGGCTAAAGAGACTGATCAATAAGATCATCAAGATCCTTTTTCTTTAATAACACTGTTAAGGTTGTTTCCATCAAAATCATACTTATAATTGAACTTATGATAACCCACATGCATTACCTTGCATTTATTATAATTAAAAGCTATTTGCTGTTTATTAACCCAACCTACCTAATAATTTGAATCCTTTTGTAAAGTAGCAACATCTTTCTTGCAGCCAGGAGCAACCAAGACCTTAATATCACCAACAAATGTATATGTTGTCCATTGTTTCATCTGTATCATAGTCAGGACAACTTGGATCATTGTCTTTGATATTTAGTTGCAAGACAGAGCTATGTAGATAATTTTGAGAATGGATGGATTGTCACATGAGGCATCTATTATTGCTCTCTCTTGGAAAGAGAAGGGTTCAGAGTTGATTTAATTGAAGTATTTCAAATTATTGAGGAAATTAATAAATTTGAAGCATCAGATAGTTTCATATTGAATTCTGAGTGCAGTAGAACAAAAAGTTGTTTTCATTATCAAACACTTCTGTATTTAGGAATTATTAGGTAGTTTTACCTTTGTTTTTTGTAAATTATTAAAATTTAACTGACCTATATATTGAGAACAGTGTGTAAGTACATTACCACTTCTGTTACTCTTCAGTTCCCCTAGAGGATATGAATAACTCGTGTTCAAATCAGTTTGGATCTTAACAAAATCACATGTACCTTCAAGTTGTTCCACATTTTTTTACAGATGTGCTAAATATTTTACTTTGATTTCTAATGCTAATACTGAAAGAGTTAACTGGTCTTGTGAAAGTTTACAGACTTATGAATATATATGTATATATATATATATATATAAAGAATGATATTTGGTCCATTAAAAAGTAAACAAAATGGGAACCTAAAGTTTTGCAGTTGAATAATCTGGACTGTAGAGGAATTAAAGGTGCTTTGATTTGTGTGTTCAAAACTCATAAGTGTTTTGAACAGTCTTCCTATGTCTGATATATTTGGGTGATGAAATAAAAAGGCTGAAAATGTGAATATATTATGGGATTGGTATATTTAAGTATTGGATGCCAAAAGATGTACTTCTTATTGAACAAAATTATTTTCAGTTAATTTATAACTAAGGAATTTTTATGTCTGGTGGAATGGTGTGTAATGAGAGTTAGTGTTTTGGTTTTGTTTTGGTTGGTTGTTGTGGTGGTTGGGTAATGAGTTTTATGTTCCAGATAACTTTTTTCTCATGTCCTTCTTAAAAAGTTATTCAGGTAAACAAGTCAGGTGAACTACTGCAGCAAATACTGTTTTTGTAAATATTAGTACAGTAATCAGTAGATTCTTTTGGGTGTTCTTATCTTTTCAGAACTTGCATATCTCAATACAGTTGTAAATTGTATTATTGTTCTTTTACCCCAATCGCATCAGTCCCTTTGGTTGTGTTCACTGTACATGGTGAACAAAAGATGGATTGGAGCTTTTTTTTTTTTTACATGATATTTCTGATCAAATATAATTCAATACAAGAAAATTTAATGACAGCCTAAGAAACAATGACATAAATGAAAAAAATTATGCTTTGACATTTGATGTCACTGTTATAAATAAACAAAAGTGTTAGATATATTTTTGTTCTTAAATGGCTGTATCATAAACATGGCAAAGTAATATTATGTGTTGATTGTTTTTCAAAGTGGTCAAATAAATGAAAAGATCATTTACACATTAGAGCATACAGGTATTTATAGATTTGATGAATGATAAAGACAAGAAAACCTTCTGGAAAATCATACTGATCACATTAATCGAAACCGAATACTTCTGTTTATTCCCACTTTCTGATTACTTAATTAATTAAATAATCTTGTTAACCTGTTCACTTTCATGAAAATTAAACATAATAAACCTTTTAAGTTGTACAGTATAGCTTGGAAGGAGATATTTAAACCTAAAATCACTGATGCGGTTCATACCTTATAAAGTTTTTCGTTTTTTTATAAATTATTTGTTCATCAAATTGCTTTTGGGCCCATGACTTTGGTGGTTACTAGATATTAACATACGAGTCAGATAACAATATTGAAGTAAAAAATACCTTTGATGTTGCAGTTAATTCCAATAATTAGTGCTGGGGTTTCCTACGTATTTACGTAGAAAATAGTGATTTCACCCGTTATTTATTTAATCATTTTACATTTTTGGCAATTCTTCATACTTAATGTATCGCTCTGACTGATAGAAACATACCTGCAAGATGGAATCATATATTATATTTTAGCTTAATATAAAAAATTTGTGTTTATTAAAATTCTTTACATTGTTCATATGCACATTGTACATATAGGTAATATATGTTAATATTCCTCAGTCTTTTGTTTTATTTTCTAGATGTTTTGTCTGTACACAGAAATTATAAACTTGTGCTTTTGAACTTATGGCCAAATTCGAAACACTTATGCTATTTTTCGTAGACATTACTTTTGGGTCGGCTGGTAATTTTGTAAGCCAAGAATTTTTTACACATGGGTGACTGGTTTAGTTTGCAACCATATATGATGAGCATGTTTGGCAATAAGGATTTGAACCTGCAACCCTCAGATTACATGTCAAGCAATGTGACTACTGCTGCCCGACACTAAATATCACTGTGGAAAAGTTCACCATAAGTGTGAAATATTTCCTTGTTGATGTTGTGGTACAGTTTACATTGCAATTAACTTATTAGAAACAAACACTTTTCCTGAAAAGTCACAAAGCAAATAAATTTTATGCTGAAATACTTTTTGAAAAAAGTCTTCAGTAAAAAACAGTGGATACCATACAAAGCCTGCTTTCTTTCCAGTAAAAGTTTATGTGGTGTGTAAAAATATTTTCAAAATTTTATGGATATCTAATATATATAAAAGTATATCATTGGGATCTTTTGCATATAAACTTTTTTTAATCTCATTGTGACTAATTTGTATCCATTACCCATTGTTAAAGAATGATCAATCAGATAGATAAAACTCAGTCTAGAGTAAAATTTTTTTAGATTTGTCTTTCCACTTATAACACGTGTTTGCCTAGCGATTGCTTGTGTGGAGTGTTTTATTGGACTTTCCAAAAGAATTTACAAATTTTTAAAGTCATTAAAATTGTAAACATGAAAATAATAACCTTTTTTTTTGCCTGACCAAGGGGGGGGGGGTGGGAGGTGGTACAGTAGTGACAGCCGCAAGTGCATACATCTATGAGCTAGACTGGTTTTTACCACCCACCACTCAAATCATCCTAACTTCTACTCTGCTGGGAAGAATTGGGGGTAAAAAAAATGGGCATGTTATACTAAGTTCAACTAAGTCATGTTTTCCAAACAAATTTATTCTATGACAGTATCTCGAGCTGACAGCTAATGTTTCTCTTTCCCTAAGTAAGGTGTACTATATTATTTATTTATTGTCAATTTCATTAACAGTATTTTTATGCTGTTCAGTATATTGTCATTACGTTTTTATTTCGATTCATTGTTTATTATTTTACTTCTATTGTAAATATTTTTATGCATTGTTAGCTAAATATGCGTAATTTGGAACTAACCTAATTCTTGTAAGGTGGCTGAATTTTTTTCAAACTTTTCTTGGTTCCTATAATTTTTTACGAGATTGTGTATTGTAGAAGTGTGGACATTTTGTGGTGTAAGCTGACTCATATTTCAGTCATCCAAACACATGTATACATCTATATTAACAAACCAACCATAACAAACATATTACAGCAGATGATCAACAAATACTTGGCAAATACAAAAATGTTTTCTGAGCTAGAAAACCTAGAATTAAAGGTAACACCTTTAATGTAATTGACAAAACGTTGTCACCGTGTCTGTTTCTTGTTTTCCATGTTTGATTGTGGTGCCTGTGGCCTTTACAACTCCTTGACATCGCTGTGCATGAAGGACTGAATGTAGGTAAGTTCATGATGTTACACATGGATTAGAGCTTCCTGCAATTGAGGTGCTTCTCAGTCTCTTCTTTTGTACTTTGTTACCCATTGCTTTTGAGCAGTTTTCAATAAGGTTGAGATCTTAGATGGTCCTTCACCTGAAGCAGTGAAATCAAACCTAAGATGTTTGAAAATTGCTAGCCTTTTTAATCATCCTGGAATGTGCACTGGTCAGTTCCACCAAATTGATCCCTAATTGTTGGCTTTAAACGGGACTTGAGATTCTCGATGCATTTGTCAGCATTGACAGTGCCTTTCACAAAATGCAGGCATAATACCTCATACCACCCGACCCTGTGGATGCTTCACTGTTGCATTCAAACATGCTGGATGAAACTCTTCACCACATCAGTGTTGTACAAAGCACTTCTCATCAGACCTGTGCAAGTATAACTTTGCTCCACATTGCTTCAGTCCAGTCAACATGCTCTTTGGACATCTTTCTTGGACATCCTGCTGAAAGATTGGCTGAATGCAGGCAAGACCAGATGATGCATACAGTAACAGTAACCCTTGAAGTTTCCTGCCATCTCTTTTGAGCTCTGTGGACAATAGTCAACGATTCTGTAGGCTCATGCATTTTAGAATATGTTTGCTAGCCTTCCACCCCTCCACACAGTCAGTCTCTTTATATATCAGCTCACAGCAGATCAGTTAAATTTAATTCTTCTAGCAATCTGTCTTGGTGGAAGTTCCTCTTTACTTAGGCCGAGCTTAAAAATATTTCTGTTTGCCATAACCCAACTGACCTTCTGAAATTGGAACAGACTGAGATATGTTTTGGACATTATGACCTGAGAAATTTTTATTTTTACCAATATTTACCTATATACTGACCCATTTAACAAAATTTGCCAACTTTAAAATAATTATCACTGTATTATGGTTATAATATTGTTAGATATCCACAAATGTTTTAATTTAACACGTTCGCTGCAGAATAATAAGTTAAGTTTAAAAAATCAAACATTCAAGAGGTGCCAAGGAGTAGTCACAGTGTCCCAAACTCGTATGCCACAAAAGAAATTATCTGTGACTAACCAGTGGGGCACATGACAGCTAATGTGTTAAGTATAGCATGAGTAACTGTGCAAATCGTACATTGTGTAGTTCAATTGTCATAAATTTGCAACTTTTGTATTATTATGTCATGTTTTAGAACCATCTAAGTTTTTCTCGAATGTTAATACATCATAATATCTCGTAGCGTGTGTGAAAAGTTCTAGGCCTCAGTTGCTATTTATAAATACCTGTCCAAAATGAGATATACTTAATAAGATCTAGACTGTATGTTTGTAAGTTTAGCTGTAAAGAGCGTATAGAAGCATTTATAAGCTGTATGATCTGATGATGAACGGTAGCTCGAAACATCATCATCCTTTAAATAAAAATATAAAAATTAGGCAATTGTTTAACCTATTTTTTTAATTTCACTGCATTGAAGTTTGACAACATGGCTTATCTTGTCCCCAGGACCCTTCATGCTAAACTAATGTATACACGACCTAGCTAGGAGAATTTACTATCAACAACATGGCAAACACATGTCTGTTCAGTGTATCCATCTTCAAAAAACATTCTTGCAGATTGAGGATTAGGATAAAAAACAAATTGATTCTGAGTGGCGAACGAGATGAAATGGAAGAATAAACCATAAAATTGTCGGCAACAATCAATTCAACTTCGTTAGTTGAGGTTGATATAGACCAGCAAGTGTGTGTTACAAAAGAATTTGAAATTTCTGTAATTCTCTTTACAGAATAAATGTTGATAGTAACTGTATTCATGGTTTAATGCTTTATGTTTTAGGTGATTACAGAAGTGGTGTTGTTTCTGAAATTTTTTTTGTGAAAAAATTTGAAAGAAAAAAATATTTACCTACCTACCAACCTACATTCCCGCATTTTAAATCAGTTTAGGGTTACAACAAACAAAACTATTTTTAAGCCTGACCTCAAAGAAGCAACTGCTTTTTCCCCTAGAGGTAACTTGCAATGCTTGCCATGGTAACATCACACACATATTGTAGCAGATAGGCTTCTAAACTGACTACAACTACTAGCAGGATTTTGATTTGAAAAACCTAGGAAGACAGCCTAGGATGCTCAGAAACTGCTGTTCACTTTTGCCACACTCAAGGTTGTGGTAGGGGCAAAGTCTTGGATATAGAATTTATTGCTAAAGTGACTACACATTTGATGATGGTTTTACTGGACTGAATAATCAAAAACTAAGCTCAAACAAACAGTCAATCTCGTACTTATGGTCCTTCAGGGTTGCAGGGATCTATAAATACAATGCCAAAAGAATTAGATGTGGGGGGTGGGGGGGAAACAGGAGTGCCCCAAGAAAACCCACTTTCACTGGTAAGGCACCAGTTCTTAACCAGTGCTCGATTAATCATGAAAGATACTGAAAGGAAACTTGGTTTGATGGTGAGGAGGCAAGAGTGAGAAGTGAGACTGTAGATTAATGTGGCATGGATGTTCTCAGGTTGTGGACTGCTCTGAAGAAGGAACTATGTCTGGGAAGAGCTCTGTTTTGGGTGAGATCTTCGTCATCACTGGTAGGGGGTGACAGAAGGAAGAGAACTGTGTGGGCGACTCGCTTGTTCATTCTTTCGGCAGAGAAGAGTGTCTATTTGTAAAGCATTTGGTGAGTTGGGTGACAAGTGGTCTGCAGGTGGGTCTGGCTTAAGTGATAGGAATGGATATAGACTATTCAGAGTGCTTGTTCATTGAGATTTCTCCGTGGTTTCCAGTTGAAAATGGTCTTTTGTTGGTGGCTGTGCTTGGGTGGCTTTTTTTCCCTTCTTGCTATTGATGCTTGGGTTGACTTGTCTTGATGTTTGATTGCTATGATAGGTGCCATCTGGGTCTGTTGGTTCTTTACCATTATTTGTTCTAAACTGTGGATTTGGATGATTTGGTTGGTGGCAGGTGTTATACAGGGATGATTTAGGAGGATGCATAAGAGATGTTGGTTAGGGTTGGGGAAGGACAAATCTTACAATACAGTTTTTCCGCCTTGAAGTGATCAAAGTCCACAAAGCAACCATGTGAAAGTAGGTAATTTGCTGTCTGATTGGATGTCTGATTTTGTTGCTGTCTGATTGGCTATTATAAAATGTGAGGGCATTCCTGATTTTATTGGTATTATCCAGTGAAATGCATGGATTTTGGAGTGGGTAGTTATTTCAAGGGCTTGGTGAATTTCGTCGGTGGTGAAGAATTGATCAACATTTCTGAGAAAGATTGTATGAAGGCTGGCTACTGCTTTTAGGAGGCTCACAAGTTAAGAGTGGGTTTCAGTTTCAAGATTGGCATATGCAACTAAGGTCGTCCAGAGTCTTGGGTTGCAGGAGTATACTTCCTTTAAGTAGTTATCTGGTATGCTCTGGGATTACCTTAACATGGGGTTTGTACATGCAGATAAAGTCTACTATTTCCCGGGGGGAAAAGTTGAGGGGTAGACCTTCGATAATTACCACCAGCATTGCCGTCAAATTAGTGGCAATGTGCTTAATCAGGGAGAGCATAGCTGGAGACGTCTGCCTAGCTCGATGGCTAGGCAGGAATGGAATATCTGGAATTTGATCTAAGCTGACTTTCAGTAAGAAGCTCTAAATATGGATGATGCAATACATAGAGCCTATAAAACTGCTGATGTAATAATTAGACAGTATTGAATCATCCATGAAGCAAATTTGCATCTGTATTCATTAGGGTCTCAAAACAGATGATGATTCTGAAGAAAAATGTAAAACAACTAGATGATGTAATAAATGTTTCCACCACTGTAGGTATGTAAATATATTAAACACATTTTAATTCATGGTACCGTTAATATAAACCATGATTTATTTTTCAGTTTATGCGTGGTGTGTTCTGTATGCTTTGCTCTAAAATCTTATTGAATAAACGAAAGAAACTTTAAAATATATGAAGAGCTTAGATGCAATATTTGGTATAAAGCCATTCTAGACAAAATTGAACTGCCACTGGTATTATATATCGATTGTGTTCACTGTTAAAGTTATATGCTACTTTTTTGTTTGTGTAGATTAGATTTTTTTAGCGTTATGTCCCTTGAAAGAGTTTTTTCAAAAATTCCACATCCCTGACGTAAAACTTTATTCTCCATTTTTGGCTGTTGAAGTCATGTACACTTTGGAGTTTTGGAGTTTCAAGTGGCCATAATTTTGTGTGGAATTCGACTAGCCAACTTCTAAGATTGGTAATACTTGTCACTGTGTGTAGAAGTGGACAGTTTCCAGGATTTTGCTAGGCACCAGATTTTGACAAAAAACATAATATTTAATCAGTTTTTACATGCATTCATGGTTAAATATTGTAAAATACTGTATCATTATGTAGTTTGTTTTTTTTCTCTAAGGCTCTTTTTAAGCTTATTCTTTAACATAAAACTAAATTTTTGATTTATTAGTTTCCATAATTGCGCTAACTGATTATCATATACTGTACTGTATCATTATAAAATACAACTATAGTATTCAAATTAATGAAATATTAGTGAAAGAAATTTACATAAAATGTATTATGTTGTCACTTTGTTTTGATTTTAATAATGAAAGTTTCACGATGCCGTATATGAATATGTAATCTTACATGTAACATAATTATTTTCTACTCTCTTTGCCAATATCTCTTTCTTATTTCCTCCCTAACTTGATGTTTAGTAGAGGTGTGCCAAATGTTGTGATGTTGAAGTGTGTATATTTTGCTGACCTTCAAGTTTGTATTTTTAACATCCCGCCTACAAACGTAGTACTTAGACTCAGTGTCATGTGACATCTAGTTACCATATGCAAACAACACACCCTCATTTTGTCTTGTTTTAGAAACAGACTTGTTAGTCAAGTATAATTGTTGGAGACAGTCATGTAACCAAAGTACTTTTTTCTTTGAAAAGTTATTCATCAATATTGTAACTTACTCTTGGACATTTCTTCTGTGTCTTCAAAGGAACTTAAGTAACTTCTGCACAAGTGTGCACTGTAAAAGTAAATTATTCATAACTGTTGTTTTTCTTCAAGACATTCAAGGCCCATAAAAATAGTGATAAATTTTCCATAGGAGTTGTGTAGTCATACTGCATATTCAGGTGCATGATATAAATTCATCTTATGGTTTTGTGGAAATAAACTTATAACAAAACATCTCTTAGATGAACTGACTGATTTTATTTCTGAAGCTGTGAATCACTCATTTCTGTTGTTCCTACATATGTGAAGTTTCTATGCTGTGTACGTAGAGTTAACTAGGATTCCTTAGTAAGTGTTTACAGATGGTGTAAGTGACGAAGAGAGACAGGGTGGATTATGTTGGGATAAGATGAACTTATGTTACCATAAGTTACAAATAAGTTTGTCATTTATTACTTTGGGAAAAATGATCTTTGTGTATTAAATGTTTTTGAGAGAAATTTGTTAACAGATTTGAGAAATATTCTTCTGTAATTATAAGCTAATGATTTTTAGTTTTTAAACTGTGAGCCCTCTAGATTTAAAGAAATGAGTTTTTTTTAATTAACTTAATTTCCTCACCTCAGGGATACCTGTCTAATTCTTACTTAGCTCGGATACAACTGCACAATGACCTATCTAAGTACAGTGGTCGTATTAAAATAATAACTCTTAGTAAAGCATAATTTGCACAGTAATTGAGAATTGTAATATATTCAAGTACATTAATTGTCATTCTGTTAAATAATTTAAACTTTTCAAAGAATCGTGCTTTGAGTTTGAGTTTAATTCATTTATATAGACCTAGTCTACAAGTACGTAGAAAATAATAATGATAATAAACAATGGAAAATACATATTAAATAAAAGATTTGTTGTTTGCTACAGTGAGGATTATATACAGATCCTAACCCTGGCAAGCAATACAAGTAGGTTTACACTCATTTTTTTATATATGGAAGTACTTAATATCAAATATATGTATAAAACAGAGTACTAGTTGCCATTAGAGTTGTTAAACTTTGCCTCCTTCTTTTTCCCTCTAAAATGAAGAGAAAGCTTGAAAAAAAAATCATATCTTTGACAAACTGATGGTTATTTATAACCTAGATTCAACATACCGTGATGAGCTGCAAAAACCACATGTTTAAAAAAAACAGTCTTGGAAATTTTCCAGTTGGTCCTGTGTGCAAGGTAACGCCTAACCTTCTGCCACACTACCATCTGTACTTCTCTGTGTGCTAATATTGATTCACAACCTGCCTTCACTGAGGTATACACAATTTAAAGATACTATCTTAATACTACGTAAAAGTATACGATGAGGAACGGAACATACCAGGTTATCATAGCTGTGGACCCTGATTTCATACCCATTCACCTCCAAGTCTGTCCAGGTTAGTTTGGTATCCTAAATGTATATTGTTGGTGCACACTATATTAAAATTTCAAAATCCTTTGTTAAAAACTGCTAGTAAAGAGTTAGTTTGTCTTACATACAGTAATGTTTTAACTATGCACTTACTGTTCAGCCTCCATTTTATTCAAACAAATAAAACTTTTAAGTATCAGTTCTTTAGTTAAGTGTACTTTAGTAGAAGAATTTTCTGATACTGTAATTAACAATTAATGGGAGTGTTAGACAAAGCAATCATTAGCAATTGAAGGTGAAAATCAGTATAAAAATTTATTCTGCTCTCTTTGCTTCATGTTTTTTTTCAACTGAAATGTTTTATTGTAGTCGTTTACAATTCAGTAATAGTTATCATTATCATATTGATTTGAGAAATTATTGTTCTTAATTAGAACTTTTCAGATAGTTCATTATTAAATTTCTAAATTTTACATCATCTGATTATTTATTGCAAATAGCCAGCTTGATGCTTAAGTGTCTCGATCACAATTTAAAATCAGACTTTTAGTACCTGGAACTTTTACTATGAAGCTGTACCTATCAGTATAGTTTTTTTTTCTTTTCAAAATTCTTAGATATATACTTATCCAACCAGCAGTATTAACTTTTGTGACTGTCTGTACATAGTGGATTCAGCAGGTGAAAAAGATTGAGGGAGAAAATTTGAAATAAGCCTTAAGTTTGTTGTTATGGTTAGTAAAAAAAAAAAATGGATGATTAAATTAATTATTTAGGTTAAGGTTAACCTGACAGAACAAAATATTGAAGAATGAAGCAGAATGGGCCTTTAAATATAGATACCAAATTTTGATTAATTATTCGTTTTTTCCTAAAGAGTAGTGGCAAATCTCAACCAGAATATTATTTAAATCTTTATTAGGTTCTCATTGAGAATACTTCAGTATTAATTTCAGCAATTTATGTATTTTAAGTAATGTGAAGCTATCTTACTATTTGAATGTTTTGGATAGTTTAGAATGTTTAAGGTGAATGCATTGCTAGTATTAATATATATACCGTTATTACCTTTAATCAAACACTGTTATATATACATTTTCTGCTAGTAACTACAACATGTACATAATTGAACTGAAATATTTCCATATTCAAACTATATTCCATTATCTTAGTGTTGGTTGTTTACTCATGTTTTATATGACCCTTCATGTTGTTGGACAGAGGATTTTGTTTTCTTTTTTTTTGTAGTTGTGTTCTTTAATGCATATTTCAAAGCCTTTGTTAAACTTATATAATCTTGTTCACATCATGGTGAATCGTACATACAGATAATAATAAGAATTCTGTTCTTAACTCTTAAAAAAAATATCTGGATTTGTAGTTGTGGTTTGAAAATAATTCCCATGTAAACCTACGGATAATATATTATTTTAACTTTTCATACCTTTTTTTTCTTTAAGCTGCCTTTGTTTCTAATTTTAATGTTTTAAAGGGGGAGTTCTGAATTCACTTGCTCTTCAACTGTGATTTCAATAACCAGTTGGTGTTGGTTAAGATAATTTAAAAAATAACATGGAATTCTCTTGAAAGACAAAGTATCCTCAAAGGAAGAAGAGGAACATTCATAAATTGGAGGAAAAACATAATTATAAAACTTCGTAAAATGAATCAGACTGACATCATCAAGTCACAGACATATCTTGAATACAAATATTTTCATAACACATTTTTTGTGTATATCAGATTTTGACATTTTACTAAAAGCTTACCACATTTCATAAAAACACTTAGTAAATTCAGAATTATAGTCAACATTCCCTCTAAAATATGGGGTCGGTTCAGTGTACATTCAGTCTTTATATATTATACTACTTCGAATAATCTAAAATGTAATTCATTATCTTTTACCAATGAGGCTGAAAATGGAGTAAATTATTGCCTAATTATGAACATTGTGATTATGTACATGTATATATACTCTTTGTTTTGGCATTTGAATGACAGTTTTTTATATATATGAGATTATCTTTTGTGTTTTTGAAATAAAACAAATTTGCCTTAAAAATGTTATTAGAAAAGCACATATACATTGTAAAAAATTTTTCACTTACTGCAGTTCCTTGGCAAGATACATTGAATTACAAGTTATGAAACACTCATTATATGTCAGTATTTTAGCCATTGGAATGAATATTATTTTGATTAGAAAATAAAACTAATAACTTTGGTGTCTCATATGAAAACATCTGACATACGTCCACATTGTGAATGATGTCTATTTTGTTTTTGATAGAGTGAATAAGTGAGAAGTAGCTAGGAATTGAGCTTACAATTCATTCTGTTCACTTCATAAGTGACATAAAAAAAAACATATTCTATGATGGTCCATAAATGCATGAGATAAATATATTAATGAAACATTTACAGGAAGTGTTGAAGTGTATGCAAAAGTATGCAAGTAAATTAATAATCTTTGTTTGCATTATGTAAGTATCCAGCGTAAGTATACAGAGTGTGTGTGTATTTATCATTATGTAAGGTAGTACTTAATAGTTGGGGTCATGATGAAATAAAACGGTGGCCATATAAAACCAGCTTTAAAATGTCTGAATATTGACTATTTCACAATATTTGCTGAGCAAAATTAAAGCTTATTGTATTTATAATCCCACCTAAATCACTATATATGTGTTTATGGAATGAATAAAAATTTCACTATTTCAACAAATTTTCATTTAAGTAAGTAAGTTAGTGACTTTTCCAGACAAGCATACAGAAAAAAAAAAGAACTTTAACATTCTAATTCCTTCACAGAACTCTTCCATCTGGGGTCCCAGTGATTCTTTTCTGTAACTCAGTTTTTGTAGTTTTGACTTTCTTATTTCAATACTTTTTGTAGCATTAAAACTTTCTATATTAATATAGCTAGCTAGGTTATGTATATACTAATCACCACTTGTCTTTATAAAAGTTATAAGTTTTTATTATAGTTGTATATATATATATAAGGTGGAGGATGGATGATAATTTTAGATAGAAATCAAGGATGGTTGATGTTATCAGATTTCTTTCTATTTTACCCACATCTGACTGTAGACAGTGAGCTGTAGTGGGATCTGGGACATTGAAGGTTTACATCTGACTGTAGACAGTGAGCTGTAGTGGGATCTGGGACATTGAAGGTTTACATCTGACTGTAGACAGTGAGCTGTAGTGGGATCTGGGACATTGTAGGTTTTAGCACCCAAATCTTAACTCCTTATTGAATCTGTAGCTTGCTTCCTGTTTTTCTGTCTGCTGTTTTGTTTATGTCTGATAGACAGAATATCCCCAATGCTTTGTAATGCTGTGGTCACAGATATTTTCATTTTAAAACGATACCATTGTTTTGTTATTTTACCTTATTTTGTTATTGTTTTTCTGTCTCAATCAAGTATTTGTTGGCACAAATAATAAAAATGTTGTATATGTATATCTTCAAATGTAAATTTAAAATGTACAAAGACAAAACCTTTTGAAAAAAAACAAAATAGTTAGTAGTGTATAACTGCATATCAACATTCAAATAGCACTGAAGATACCTTGTCTCTTCAGTTATACTCTAATGTGGGTAGGAGTCTGTTGTGCTACAAAATGTGAACACATTTGTAATTATCAGAGGGCCTGGTTCAAATGGTTGAACTCGTAATATCCTTAATCAAACTACACATTTACTGTCTGCAGCAAACTATGAGATGGTAGTTGCCCAATAGCAAAATGAAATAAACAATACACAACCCAGCTACAGGTAAACCTAAATAATTCAGAACACAGATGGCAGAGAAAGAATGTGGAAGAAATAAAATGTGAAACAGATAATTAAAAAAGGATAATGATATACAACCACACATAATCAAAAGCAGCCTACCCTCCTCCCACGAATATACAGTGAAAAGAAAAGGTACCATGTAACTTATCATGGGAAAGAAAATTAAAATGTTATAAATTTAGGTAAAGGTTAGGAAGTATGGGCAGACTAATGTTAACCTTCAGTCATATAGATGTTTGTCTTTCCTGTCCCATTTTACTTGAGACTAATGTAACCTTCAGTCATATAGAAGTTTGTCTTTCCTGTTCCATTTTACTTGAGACTAATGTAACCTTCAGTCATATAGAAGTTTGTCTTTCCTGTCCCATTTTACTTGTATTAAAAATCAAATAAATAACTCAATTAATTTCAAACAGAGATAAGCAGATGATATGATGTATTATGTATAGCTATTCACAGTGAAATATTGTAAACCACAGTGACTGTACGTGACCTTTCATATGAGCAGTGTAGGTAGATCTGCAGTCTGATGGGTATAATCTTAAAATATTTGAAATATGTTTTATGAAAATAAACATCTTTGTTGTCCATGTTTGAAACAAACGTATTTTCTTAACGAAGGACACCTATGATGTATTAAGCCTATTCAACCATTAAAGGTTTATCAGACAGAGACTAAGTGATTTGACTGTTAGATGACTTTAAATAAAAGTCCAGAGATGCAGCTATTGAGTGGATTGTTTATTTTTATTTAACTTTATTACAATGTGTTGACCACTGATGACAGTTACCTGATGATCGGCACATGAGTGGTCAAAACATTCTAATAACGTTAAACAAAAAGTAAAGATAAAAAATCCACTCAAAGGCTGTATTTTTTAACTTTTATTTAAAGTGTATAGTGTATTTCCTCTCGTCAACAAATGGTAAATGACTTATTGTTCATACACAAGAAGTTTTGTTACATAATAGGCATATTTTTAATATCTTTGGCTGCTAAGAGATATTTATGGAAACTTCCAGCTTTTATGTACAAGTTTGCCTGCTAGAGTGCAGATGAACAGTGAATTAATTGCAAGCTACTTTGGTTGTTAATATCTGCTGTGTGGCTTCAATTGTTTTCTGCTTTGCCATACTCTTTTATGGAATAACCATACCCCAAGTGATTTGTCAATTCATATACATAGTAAGTGATTTTACCCAAACTTGTTTACTTCTAGGATGCGGAGAATTATGAGTAACATCAAACACCACAAATATAAGAGATTAAAAAAAGTCAGTATTGGCAACATACAAGGTGATTAACAGCACATCCTCTCTCACTGTTAGTAAAATGCTAACAAATTAAAGGTGTACAACTATTAGTTATTGTATGTGGAACACTTGTTTTTATTGTTTTTGCTGATGATATACTCTTAAGTTACTTTTAATGTCACATGTATATTTACATTTAACTATGGAACTTAATAAGTAACTTAGAAACAAAGGATGTTTAGGAACTAACTAGTTACTGTAGTTTTTTAATTCTTGAATACATGTAGGAGTAGGATTTTATTTAAATATTCTTTCATTTTAATAATCATAGGTGATTAATCATATACCTGCTTTTTTTATTGTTTTCGTTACATATTTGTATATCCTTGTTTTTTTTACTTATGTTCTAGTTTCATAGAATTTTTATAAGTAGTAAGTTACCGTAATGTCATAACAATATTATTTTTCTATAGCCTATCCTGTGATAAAAAAGCCCAGAAATAAAGGTTTCCTCAGTACTTTGTTATGTTGTTTTGGTGCAAATGCTGGTCAGACTAATCCTCCCATTTATGCTGAGGAAAATGCAAGGTATTCTCCAAAGGTAAATGTTTTGTTTGAATTATTTAGCTTTTTGTAAACTTCTTTTTGAGTATACGAGGTTTGAATTTAATTAGATTCCCAGTTTAATTGTATTATTAGTAAAGCTGGGTGAGTATTAGAAATTTCTAATTGTTTAATTGTCAGCCTCATTAATTAATTACATTCAACTAGTCAGTTATTTTCACATGGGACTAAACTTCCAATTTTCAGGTTTTTTTTGTTTTTTTTTAAAGACATTTTTTAAACTACCCATCACTTAATATTATAGACTTCTTCATGAAGGTACAACAGTTTAGGATTAGGTTACTTTATGATTCCTTAATTGTTGTACATGAAAATGTATTATACATGTAACATGGTACAAAACCTGTAGCAAGCTGAAAATACAGTTAATACCATTTGGTAGGTTTCTGCCCAAAGATTTTTCACACTACTACTAAAGCTAACTAAATTTAGTTATTTGTCAAAAGTAATTGTTCTTAGATTTCATGTAAGAAAACTAGCAAACATTTTTGTCACGGTGCATGATATATAATATATAATTCTGTGAAAACAAATTTATACTGAGCTTAAAAAAACAGACAAAATTTACTTTTTTGTCAAGAAAACTTGTGATAATGTTAGGTAATCTTATTACAGAGATGAAAATGATTTATAAGGTAGATATCTTAGTATTGTTAGAAACAATAAAATAATAAGAACAAATCCTAAATTATAGACATTTATTTTTTTTTCTAATTCCATCACCAGTGTGAAAAACATAGAAAGTAATTAACAACTTTATGAAAAAACATTCTCAGCTTTTTAGTGAAAAGTTGTTGATACCAACAGAAGTTCAGAAGGAACACATTATAATGATTAATATCTTTACATTTTATAGTATAGGCTGAAAGAAACTGTAGAAACTAGGGGTGTATAGTAATCGATACGATACATATTTAGGTATTGATGATACAATACTTATCTAGATACAGAAGTTTTAACAACGGTTTGTCACAAAGTTTAACAGTCTTGTCTGTAATTTATTATCTATATTACTAACATTGTTTTATTTAAATACTTTACACTTTATTGTCAAGTTCTCAAGTGAACATTTGAATGATACTGTAATAAATTACAAAAATAATTTAGAAAAATATATATTACAAATTAGCACTCTATTGTTGTTGTTTTCTAACCATGTGTGTTAAGTACAGAACCAATCAGGGGCTAGTTTAAATTTTGGGGGAGGGGGGGTTCACAAGTATCAAAAATGTCCATAGTGGAGTGTGAGTAAAAAAAAGGTAGAGAACCCCTCTTTTTAAATTAAAGCTCACTGTTAGCCAGACATACAAAGTAAACATGAACAATAGGTATCACTGTGGCTAGTTGTGTAACCAATGGCTACTAGGGCATATCCTCACATTCATCAGTTGTGTAACCAATGGCTACTAGGGCATATCCTCACATTCATCAGTTGTGTACACCTTCACTATCACTTGCAGTTGTGCCAGTGGAAATAACAATATCTAATATTTCAATTACTTGATCAATTTTGTCGAATCAGTTACTTTACATGACACTAAGCATTGTAGTCAGTGCTCATTGATTATTCATTATTTTGATTGAGTTAATCACCCAGCTTTAATTATTGGACCATTACATTATAAATTATACTGGCTCATTTATATATGACCAGTAAGATTTTGTTTGGGTACATATTTTGTGTGATTTGTTTATAATTAATACAGGTTAAAAAGTTATGTATTATGGGAATTTGTAAGGTGTACCAGATTAAATATGTATACTAAAAGTAAGGGAATGCTGATTGAGTGTGTGTGTATGGAGGGGTCTTCCACTGTAAATTATTACTGATTGAAATATGGTACTAACAGTTGAAATTAAGTTGTACCAGATTAAATATGTATACTAAAAGTAAGGGAATGCTGATTGAGTGTGTGTATGAAGGGGTCTTCCACTGTAAATTATTACTGATTGAAATATGGTACTAACAGTTGAAATTAAGGTGTATCAGGTTAAATATGTGTACTAAAAGTAAGGGAATGCTGATTGAGTGTGTGTGTATGGAGGGGTCTTCCACTGTAAATTATTACTGATTGAAATATGGTACTAACAGTTGAAATTAAGGTGTACCAGGTTAAATATGTGTACTAAAAGTAAGGGAATGCTGATTGAGTGTGTGTATGAAGGGGTCTTCCACTGTAAGTTATTACTGATTGAAATATGGAACTAACAGTTGAAATAAATATGGAGAAGCCTTCTCTATTGGTTGAAATCTAAACTTGGATTGGTTTAAAATTCATTTTTAAGCTTTTCATTTTAAATTGGCTATAATTAGAGGTTGTTTTTGTTTTTTACCCCTCTAACCATTCTGTAAACAAAATGATAACACTTGGTGATTTCTTTGCTAAAAACCATTTTCATAGTTTCTGTGAAAGGTGTTTTGAAATTAAATATTATTAAAATTGAACAGATGGATCAGAGTATAAAACTTAAAAGGAAAAACTGTACATCCCAAAGAGGTAAGTTAGCAGGGAAACTTAGAGACACAAACACAGAAATATGGCATATGTTCACTGTTTATTTGGAAAGCAAAATTCCAAATAAACAGTTAAATATCTAGCATTCTGTTTTTCAGTAAACTTAGTATTTTAGAAATGTGATTGCTGTATTCATATTTTCATGAAAATATACTGAGTTATATTTTGGTGTATCTGTGAACTAGAATGAGTTTCAAACCCACATCCCTGTTACCCTGGTGATTCTACTGTATATGTATAACCAAGTTATGTAATTTATCATATTTTCCTTTTTTAAATTAATATGATGTTTCCCAGTAATAATAATATAAGATTTCTTTTTCAAATACACATTTTCTAGAATTAAAATCCAAAAACTCAGTAGTGTTTGGTTTCCAAACTCAATTTTGTAGTTCTTTTATAGAGTTTTGCTTATGTAATTAAACAAGTGATTAAACAAAAGTATGTTGAAACTAAAAACTTACAGATCCAGATCCCTGGTGCTTATCTCCTCCCTACAGCAAAAAGTCAGGATGTACAAAAGATGTGCATGGTCATAGACTTGGATGAAACTCTCGTTCACAGCTCATTCAAGGTACTTGTGTAACCAATGAATATTGATAAGACTGTTATTATTTTAAAGTTTCTATCCCAAACTAGAATTCTGGACAACTAAAGCTAGTGACCAGAATTAACAATGAACTTTTTGGTTGTATTTGCCCAAAATAATTCAAATGGCTCTGATATGATTTGTATTTATTTATTTTAATTTTAATAATATTTCTCCAATTAGTAAATGTCACTGAGGTTAAGTTTCTTAATTAGTTTATTGTAGAAATGTATAATTTTTTGGGGGAATCTAAATCACAAACAGAAAGTTACTTTTTTTGTATGTCTGTATAGCAATCTAGAATACATTCTATAAAATATTCTCCTACTTTTAGTATCCTACATAATATTTGTTATAGTAAAGCTTCCCAAAATCTTCTCTCTCTTGCTTATTTCTTTGTGTATTAACACTAAATTGACCAAAACTAAATACTACAGTTTCATAAGGATATAAAAAAGCTTCTAGATTAAAGATTTTTAAGTACAACATACGAGTGCCTAGGTTTATAATCCAAAATGATATGCGGGTAGCTCCCTTTTATTTTTCATTTTATATTTGGTACACTTTACGTGTAGAGATTCTTCCAAAAATTAGTTTTTTTTCTAAATATTTCCTTCGTTAAACATAAAATATATATCTTGCATATAGTTGTGTATTCTCAGAACGTAAGCAATGTTTTTTTACAACAAGACATGACTGTGGAAAGAACTTAAGTATTTACAAATTTGATTTTTGGAGATTTTTATGTCGTGTTTTATTGACCTCAGTTACTAACATTTTTATTTATAATATTCACCTGCTCCTCTAACTATACCATTAGTTTCAAGGCATTTATTTAAGATAATATTTTATAATTTGTTGTTTTATTGTATTAGGTCAATGCTTTCATAGTGTTACTTCCAAAGTACTAGATAAAAATTTTTGAAACAGTTGATAGGCTCTTGTACAAAATATTAAGTACATCTTAGGAAATATTACATTTAGGTGAAAACAAATATATTAAGATATATTAGCAGTGAATCAAGGCTCTTTTTTTGATACATCTGATACACTCTTGCCATAAGCTTTAGCTTATTTCAAAATTGATAAGATCTATCAGATGGGTAAATGTATCTTTTTTTACAGCTGTAATAGTTAGCCAGGAACTGAATGTATTCTCATTGTGAGATGTGAAGCACGCCATGGAAGTTGTTTGTAAAATACAAAAAACATTATATTGTCTTTTCTTGATGTTTTCTTGCTCATTTTACATAAGAAATTCTAAGAGTCTAAGAGCTCCTTCACTTAAATATTAATTTAGTTGTAACCATATTATTAATTCATCTTATCTGAAATAAGCAAAAAAGAAAGTAACACTTATTTGTTGACTTTTCAGCCTATCAGTAATGCTGATTTTGTAGTTCCTGTGGAAATAGATGGCATTGTACACCAGGTAAGTGGTTCTGGTAACACAGTTCAGTATCTGTATCATGTTACGAATACTAAAATTAATTTTGGTCAAACTTGAAGTATTACACGACAACCTAGAATTTATAAGAAGGTAATGCAGAATATAATTAACTGATTGCTTGATTAAAGGTTCAAAAAGTGTCTGTGATGCAAATCGTTATTGACCACTAAGGTATTTAGGTTTGTCTCTTAGCAGTTATGTATTTGCTTCTATGGGCAAAGGAAAATAGCAAAAAAGAAGATTAAGTTAAAACTGGTTGGATATGTAAAATGGAATTTGTTCGTACATAATATAACATATTCAAGTTTTGCATATTCCTCTCATTTTTTCAACATTTATTGTCATTGTGCTGACATTGTTAATATGTAAAGCATCTTATTCAAAAAACTTTTGTTCCCTGGTGGTACAGCAGTAAGTTTACAGACGTACAACTCTTAAACCCTGGGGTTCGATTCACCACGGTGGACACAGTAGATAGCCCAGTGTAGTTTTGTTCTAAACCAAACAGATTTCTGAATACATTTAAAAGGCTTTTCAATATAAGATATCAAAAAGAAAATCTATAATTAACGGAAGTATTTATTTTTGTTCTTTAAGAACAGTGTTTTACAAGAAACTTTAGGAACTTCAGAAACTAAATATGATTACCGTTGCTAAACAATACATTTTATTTCATATATAGGTTTTATATTATTCAAAAGTATATACAAAGTTTAAAGCAATTTGATTCAGTAGTTTTAGTTTATGTACTTACTGTACCAGATGAGTTGATTCAGTACATCAACACTAAGTTTTTTTTTTCTGTTATAGGTTTATGTGCTGAAGAGGCCATTTGTAGATGAATTCTTAAAAAAAATGGGTGAACTGTACGAGTGTGTTTTATTTACTGCCAGTCTCGCAAAAGTAGGTTTTTTCTAACAAACATTAAAATTCTGTTTTTGTTTCTAGTATGAGAGATGTGTATGATATTTCTGAAATGTAGAAGAAAGAATACCTTTCTTTCAAATCATATATGCAAATAACAAAACCTTTTGAGTAAAAATTAATAAGTACTATCTTTGTATGTGGCATAAATAAGAATTGAAAATGCTATAAATAATTCTTGTTTTAATAATATTGTCTTTTACCAATTAAGTTCTGTGTAATTTGTTTTTTAAAGTGTGTTTTGTTCTTTATTGGGTCTTACTTTAACTCTCTAATAATTAGAAATATATTTTTCTTTTAAAATCAGTTTTTCATCTATAATTTAACAATAAATGTTTTTTTACCTTAAGGGAATGTCAATAAATAAACTGTTAATAAAAACTTAGCAAAGCTAATATTCTTCCTTTTCAAATATGGTCGTAAAAAAAATATACAAAAAATTCTTAAATATTAAATTCTTGACAATTATACATTATAAAAATTATTTTTGTATGTTTACTAATAGAGGATAGCTCAATTCAATTTTGGTTAAAGTGATGCTGTGTCTGTACATTCAGATGTAAGCTAGTGTTGTATGCTTAGTTTCTGTTTATTATTCGTTTTCAGTTTTTAAAAATATATTTAATTTTTTAGTATGCCGACCCTGTCGCTGACCTTCTGGATAAGTGGGGGGTTTTCAGAGCAAGACTTTTCAGGGAATCTTGTGTCTTCTATCGAAGCAATTATGTTAAGGTTAGTTTTCACAATGTTTTCAATTATTCATTGAAGTAATCGGCTCAAAGAATTTAAATATTGTTCATCAGAAATTTGGTTATGACTTCATCTGTGTTGAAAACTTAATGCATAGTTAAATGTTTTAAATGGTGATGTGCTTTGATGGTTTCAATGCTAATGGGTTTAAATAGAAACATATTGGTAAATTATTTAACTCTGTATGCATGATGTTGTTCCATTGGACTGACTTTACAAGTCTGATTGTACAGTAAAAAAAAATTTAATTTTTGATGGTATTTCTATCAGAGATTTGTCCATGAATTTTTGAAGCCTTTACAAAGTCCATCTGAGTGAAAGGTGATTTTCACATTAAGAATAAAATCTCACAATTTTGGTATTTCATTTGCATAACCTTTAGAACCTCCTTCGTGCATATTTGTTTCATTGAAACTTTATCTTTTATTTTCCTTATCCTAACAGTAATTGTTATGAAATCATTCAATATACATTGAATGAATTGCTTTAAAATATTAAATAAAATAAACAACACCTTTTGTTTTTTAAATTGTTCTGAGAATGCATCATTTTTGTTAGATTGTTGGTCTTCTTATCTTCACAGTTTCAACTCTTAAACTTTTAATATCTGTTTTCTTTTAATTTTATAGCTTTTTTGCCTGTATTTTTTGCCACAGTTCTCAAAAGCAATAAAAAACAGCTGTAGATTGAAGCAAGTGCTCCGTGTGTGATTTATAAATATAAATTTGTGTACTTTTCAAACATGCATTTCAGAACACACAAAATATACCTGGCACTGGAATATTAATTATAATTTTACTGGATTTTTAACTAAGTTATAAATAGGTTTAGGAAATTATGTTAGCTGCTTTGAATTGAACAACAATAATCACAGACAAAGAAATCTAAAGCCAATTGTTCACTGTCTACACCAAAAAGAAATAACCACAAGATTCTGACAGAGGAATAAATACCCTTTCTAATGGTTATAAATATGTCCTTCAAAAGAGGACAACATGTGATTTAGATAACATCTTTGAGAGCTATGACAAGAAGAGCTTCACTGGTGCATAAGACAAATTTATTGATATCTCAGCAAACTAACACATAGGAGATTCAAATCTTATGTTCTGGTCTGTCATTATCTATAGTTTTTGTTTTTAATTAGTTGGATAATGTGAAACTCGTACAAGAGAAGAAAGAAAATCAGTAAGGTAGAATTCTGAGCACAAATGCATCATATCACAAAGAGTGGTGAAGTTTGAGAATTTATTTAAATATTTCATTTTCAAATTAAGAAATCAAAACATAAATAATGTAAAAACTTGAATTATAAACTATGTTTTGATGGCCAAGTTTATTGACATACTTTGATAATAAAGTTGTTTAATTAAGTTCTGAATGTAACTCTGTAAAAAGTTTTGATGTGCACTTTGGCTGAGCTGTGTGCATAACTGTTAATTTTGGCATATCAGTGTTGATACATTTGTTTTTAAAGGATGTGAATAAAGAATCAAGTGACTAGCAACTACATGATACAAGAAAGTATCATTTAGCCTAATAGCTTCATATATAACTTATTGTCATCTCCCTCTCTATCTGTAGTTTATGCATATCACGATCAAGTAAACTGTAGTTTACTTGATCATGAAAATAGCAACATGAATAAGGTTGTGACATGTGACTTGTAACCTTATTACCTGCTATTAAGGTACACTTGGACTGAGATTTACAGTTTTTACACTATTTTTTCAAGTATTCAGTAAGTATTGTTTGATTTTCATAGTTAATGTGTTTCTTCCAGAAAATAATTGAGTATTTGTCATTCAAGCTGTTATTCTGCTGTGGCACCTAAAACTCGTTGGTTTTTGTGTCTATAAAGCCTTAAGAACTTTAGTCTAGAGATGCTTGTTGATCTCTAGAAGTGCTGGGAAAGTTGATTTTGTATATATAATGTACATATATATACACCTGGAAAAAAGTTAAGCACCCCCAAATATTTTTCAGGATTGCTTATTGAAAATAAGGTTTAATTTTCATGATGTTGAGCAATGTTCATAATTTCAAACATAATTAAAAGGATGTGAGCGTTCAGGTGTGAC
>NW_013668962.1:95452-106664 GCF_000517525.1 Limulus polyphemus
AGAGAGAGAGATTTATATTCAACTTGTGTTTAATCTCTCTATAGCTTGAAAACTTGTTTATTACTTTCCCTTTTTTCTGTTCTTTAAAACCAAGTGTTTTTCTTTATACAGGATAGCAGGAAAATAGTGATAAATCATAAAGTTTTATGTTAAAAAATTTTTCAAGAATGTAAACAAAAGCATGGTTACTGTTAGTCTCCATCTAATCAAAAACACCTAAGGTGTGAAAAAAAAAAAGGTTATGGCCAAAAAAGGATTCAGCATGAAAATGAAATCAAAATTGGTGGTCAAACTGGTCAACTTTGGACATGATGGTGGGTAAAATAAAATATGCAGCCTATCTAACTAATGAATGAATATTTGCTGTAAAATTCTTATCAATGGTGTAAGTATAGCTATCAGTTTGGCTGCCAATTTTGATTTCATTTCTTTAAGTTGCACACTGAATCCTTTTTGGCCACACCTTTCTTCACACCTGAGGTGTTTTAGATTAGGTATCATGACTTTTTGTTAGTACACACCAAATAAGAAAGTATCACTTGATAATAACCAACATTAGTTTTAGGATTGCAACCCTATTAGTTGGAACAGACCTTTACTTTACAGAACCAACCAGATTCTTTGAAATATATAGTGGTAGTTTTTCCTCACTAGAACAATGTTAATAGCCTCCCTCATACTAACACCATGGACTTTAGATTAACAGTTTCTTGTCATCAACCCCTGCAATTGGTACAGCTCTATCAAGTATCATTATTTATGCTAATTGCTTTAGCTAATATCATTTGATACTAAATGTTCTTTAATTAGGGTCATTTCACAAAATTTAGTAAATTTGTGCTGAGAAGTTGACAATGAATAATAACCATCTCTATGGTTCTTTTGAAAACTTGAGATAGAAACTGCTAATATAATTTACTAGGCCTAACCAGTACTTATGTATCTGCACATCCTTTCACCTTAAATTTTGCTGCTCCAAATCAGCCATCTTTAATCCAAATGACAAAAAAACTGAAAATGGTCCACTTTTGCTCTTAGGTGAAGCTGCAGTAAAAATATTGGACTGATAGCTCACGTGACTTTTTGCATAGACATGTGCAAACATTTTCATTATATGTAAGTGGTTTTTGTTGAATAACTTTGCACATGTTTACACCAAATGAGACTTCTTATTGTATGTTGAAAAGTTCTATCAGTGTACCAAATTTGAAAAACATCCATAAAAGTTAAGTATGTTTTTCTATCAAATAAAGTTTCTGTACTTTTGGTGCAAAAAAAAAAAAGAAGAAGAAATTCAATCAAAATTGGAGATGTTATATCTCAGGTGTTTCTTAATGGATTCCCTTGAAATTTGGTATGTGAAGTAAGAGTCTAGTAGAGCACATCCACTAAAAATATGTGACAGTATGGATTACCACAGTCCAAGCTACAGAAGGTGGAAAATTGCTAAACTATCACTCTTGTTAATAACATAGTGTGTGTTCTGTAGGTTGTTTTTTTTGGCCATGAGACATACTACTGTGTGTCTTGGAATTGTTAGCTCAACACAAATCAGAAATCTCAAGAATTGCCTTGGTCTTGATATTTTGAGTGTGTGTGTGTGTGACAGCAAATTTACATTTACTGAAGATTGACAATGACATTTCAGTAGAGTTTTTACAACTGCAGTTGTATAGTCAAGTTTTAGCTGATGTAGGTGATCTTGCCATATCACCACTCTAGTCTGGTCTGTTTTTAGCATCCTCCAGGGCGGTACTTTGACATTTAAGACTGAGAGAGTGAGGGAGAGAAGTGATTAAGATACACTAACTTTTTTTTTTCATGGACAAGGCATCATTGAGTCTAGGTTTCTTCATTGTTCATTTTTTTTATCTTCATTTTCTACAAAAAAAATATCTTTATGTTTAGGATTCTGTTTGTCTTCTTTTTTGTATTTAAATCACTGTTTCACTCAAGTTTTATCTAATTCTTGCTACTTAAACTGTTAAACTGTGTTGTAATGCTTTAAAGTTTTATCTTCCATAATTATTTAGATAAAAAATAACAATTTTTTGATCATTATTATGCACACTAATGAAATTATTTTAACTATGAGCATCTACATGATGATTATCAGTTCAGAGAAAATATTTTTTTCTCGAATGTTTCATGTCAGAATTGAAATGAAACATTAGCTTGATGCTTAACTACTATGTTACATTAGCTTGAAGGTCAACTACTGTGTTACTAAAATATAATTTGTAATACAAAAATTGTTTTAGTGTACGTGTACTGTATAAACTAAGTAAAAACAAATTTTAGTAAGGTTTATAAACTAACTAAAACTTGTGTAATTTAGGTTTTATATCTTTAACTTTAAGGGCTTATAACACTGAAGCAGATATATATATATATGTTTTTTATTAGTTAAATGTGAGCTGTTTCTTCTCATTTACATGTACATGTTATATGTGCGCATAAAAGTTTAACTTAGATTTTTAATCATATAATTATAGATGAAAAGTTGTGCGTTTTCGACAATTTAGAATTTATTTTTCTTCCAGGAGCTAAACTTTAAATGAATAAAATGTAAAAATTGTTTATAAAATTTCAAATTTGAACAACATTTACTGGTAGCCTTGCTTATGTTGGAAAACTTAAAATAAATATTTCTGTTTGCTGTATGTGCCATTCAGGAAAATAAAAATTATGACTAAAAAAAATTAATATTATGATGTGATATATAATTTAGCATTTTTTATTATTATTATTATTATTTTTTTTTTTTGTGGCTGATTCTGTGATGTACAATGTAATTTTTTATTTCAGGACTTGGCAAGATTAGGAAGAGAACTGCACCGAGTTGTTATTCTTGACAACTCTCCAGCTTCATACATTTTCCATCCAGATAATGCAGTAAGTTTCTCTTTACGTGCCTTTGTTTGTTTTTTTACTTAAAATATTTTTTTCTTCTCTCTCTCTCTCTCTCCCAACACCACACGACTCAAGAGTGTAATGAGCTAAGTGGGTATACCTCCATGAGAGAACAAATAGTTTTTTTTTGCCCATTGGTGTAGGGACACTTTAACCCATTTACTATGGATGGGTTAATTCCACCCAGCCTCTATCTCCCAAAGTAACCATAAAGCAGTAATATCGTAACTTTTAAAAAATGTTAACATATCTGCACAAAATATCAGATTTTTTTTAATTAATGATTTACTTGTGTATTTTTTCTTTTCTAATGTTCCAATCAAACTAATTTCAATTTTTAGATTAAAAATACTTTTATGCATCAGAAAATTATGAAATTTCAAATGTGAAATCTCTATAACCTCCTAACAACCGCCAGATAATTGTCAAACTTTTTTTTTTTTAGAAAATATAACTGTTTTGGTTGATTTGACTGACTTGGTAACCACTATAAGAAAGTTAGGAAATAGATATAAATTACTCTCTTTCTTTTTTTTCTTTCTGGAATGACTGCAAATTGTAACATGAAACCACAATTGTTCAGTCTAAGTAGCTCAAAACTCATAACATTCAATATCTATATATATTATTTTTATTTTATTGACCTTTCAGCCATGTCTTCTGACTAACATTACAGAAGTTGCAATAACATGATGCACATTCACTCATGTTACTATATCCGATAATATAAAACTGGCTTGTACAATGTGACCTGTCTTGGTTTGGTTCTCCTGGACAAGTATTTTGTACAATACAGTCACATTTCGGTTATAATACATTACATATGTATTATTACTATTTACAAATAAGTTCTTCAATTTCAGTTGTTGTTTTTTTAAACATAAAACAGTAAAGAAAGAAGTGTAGAAAATAATCTTTTCTACCTTCGAACTTTGTACTCCCCTACCGTAATTCCGATACAGTACTTTATCTCTTCTCACATAAATGGCTATTCTCGTTCAGTACTGCCTTCTGTATGCAAAAAAGTTTTTGTGCATGCCACAAACCTTCATGCTCCCACCAATCTGGAATTGACTGATTCCAATGCATCTCACATGAAAATCATCATGCAACAAGCCTCCACCAATAAGAGTGTAACATACTCTCTTGATTCATTTAACTCCCTCTATTCAATTCTACTTGAATTATCACTTCTTGTTTGGCAGCACTCATGTTTTAACATTTAGTTTGCACTCTCTTGAAGTGTTTTATTTTAATTTTTTTCCCTATCTTTGTATTAATTTCTCTTAAGTTTACTCCAAGTTATTCCAAAGTGGAATTATTTTATATTTGTACCTGGTTACGGAACTTATTACTTCATTACAAAAACTTTTTATTTGTTTCTGCCAACACAGTTGTGTTTGGTTATTAATTTTGAATTATGAATTCTTCATTATCACTTCGGAGATTATATGTTCTATTAGCACATTTACCCAGGCTTCGGGTCATGGTACTCTGTTGGAAGCTTTTTGGGTTTACTTTGTCGGGAGATTGGTCATCCAATGAACTGACATTCGTTGGGCCTCACCTCGAGTTTGGGGGCCCACACATTTTGCCATACAGTCTGCCGATTTTGGAAAGATAAGAAAGGATTACATCCAGTTTATAACATTAGTTTTTTCTCCTTCCATCAGTTTCTCTCTGAAAATGTTTATGCATGTCACTCTGGTTCAGGTCTTTCTGATTAATCCAGCTGGCACAATTCTGGGTTTCTTTGCTGTTTCGACTCGATTGTGTTCTTTTTTCTGGATCGTTTTATTAACTGACATTTTCGTGGCTCATGTGATATATTTCTTTCAACTTTTCCATTTCTTACCATCCTCCACATTTTCGATGACGAGAAACCCACTCTTAGACTAATAATGCTTGGAGATGGCTTGAATGGGTAATGAAGAAAAACGTTAATACAAGTTTAACATAGCAGCAAATGTACAACATTTTGACAAGGTTTTGTCATCATCAGGTACCTTTCCTCTAGTTTATCAGTTCAAAATTAGAGATGGCTAGTGAAGCTAGCCAAGGTCTAGTTTTGAGTGGAATTCTAAACAAGTCAAAGTTATTAAACTTCTTACTTTGGTATTCACTGGAGTTACATTCATTGATATTTGAGTAATATTATTATTTTGGAATGTAGATGTTATTTGATTATGTTGTAATATTTGGTGTAATAATTTTCACTTAATAAGGGATCTTGTAAACAGTGATTGTTATTTAAAGAGACAATGTTCAAGTTTGAAGAAAGATTAGAGAATTTCACACTGTCAGAAAGTTAAAAGTGATAGAATTAGCTTTGTGTGTTTGTGTTTTCAACTTGCTACCTGAGCAGATGTAGTTTAAATTTGTGGTTTTGTTGAAACAAATTACTACAAAACAACAGTTCTGTGATTTTCTGTTTGGTATAGTGTCAGTCCACCTGCATTCTCATTATGTCTTCGCTTGACATTTTCATGTTCTGGGTCTGTGGTCCACTTTATGTTGATGATAGGCTTCTCTTCACCTGTTTCCATGCATAATCCTTCCAACTTCCCTTCCTCTTCACAACTCTGACCTATTTGGGTGGCCTGTCAAATTTCCTAATCTTTCTTCACCCTAACCCTAGTTCTCATTCAACTGGTAATTTCCTTCGATTTGTCTCGGCTGTACTCAAACTTCACCCATTCTCCTCCTAGCTCTTTAACTCTCTCGCTATGGTCTTGGCCGAATCAGCCGAGTTTATAACCACAAACTGAAAGTTTCCATACTATAACTTCTAATATGTTTTGTGTATCTTCACAAAATTTCTCAAACTTTAAATAATCATTAAGAGTCTTTTGTAGACAAAACAAAAAAAATCCAGATTTTTAATGAAATATTTTCACTAAATGTTTCTCCATGAACATATGGAGTCAAATTGTTGACTGCTCTGAGTGTAAAGTGGTTTTCATATCAAGGTTAAAAATACTGTTCTTCATCTGAAATATCTTATGTTTCATCTTATGATGTCCACCCGTAGACATCTATGCACAATATCCAGAGTTTGTAACTACAGATTTTAATCAAACTTTACATTGGGGATGGGAAGAACATATTTATGTTGGGGTTAAAAGTTCATGGTCACCATTTCAAGTAGTGAGTATTTGATTTCTGTGCAAAAAAAAACATAATTAGAAAATACACACACACACACACACACTCGTTTATTAACATGCTCAAACCAGTAAACAGCATCAACTAATATGATGGCTATATTTTGTTCAATAGAAATTGAAATATCTTGCAACTCATGATGGTAATACATCAACTCTTAGGTGTTATTATTGTCACTTTATGTATTTTTGAATAAAAACTACAAATTTCCTGGAAAATGAAGCCAAGTGTTTGTTATAGTTCTGTATTATTTTTTTTATTCCTAGACCATTTTCAAGCATTACTTTGCAGAGGGGTTTTGTGTTTGACGTGTTTCTAATCTATTAAAATTTAAGTCAAGAGCTACTGAAGTGATATTACAATAGAAGGTACATACAGAACTTTGCGATTAAGAAAACAAATGAGCTGTTGGTATGCGCTATGCATTTAATACCAAATGCATTTTATGGTGCACATTTGCTCTGATCATTTTGTATAAGAACTTACCATATTTTTCGGTGTATAAGACGCACTTTTTTTACCCCAAAATTTGATATCAAAATCAGCTTGCGTCCTATACACCGAAGGTATGAATAATATATCTACTATCTAGCGAAACCACAGCCAAGGGAACGGGCTTGGAAAAATCAGGCCATGTGTAAATATATTTAAATAGGCATGCATAGTTTAGTTCAATTGAATGTGTTATTTATAATAATAGTAGTTTTTTTTTTCTTTTAAAAAGATAACTATTTATAATGATCCCTAAAGAATAAACAAATAAATTACAGTGAAAGCAATGAACTAAATAACAGTAAACCTTTTTTTGATTTACGATATTATTCTTATTTTGATGTTTTGAGCTATTTTGTGTTTAGAACAATATATACTAATTTTTAAAGAATCATATTGAATTTTTGTTCAATAAAAATCTTTCAAATGCGAATGTAGCTTTTTTTTTCCCAAAACTTTGTATTCAAAATAAGGGTGCGTCTTATACACCGGTGTGTCTTATATTCCGAAAAATACGGTACATATCTCATGTTTTTTTTAAATTTTTCCGAACTGATTTATTAGTTGGGTAAACTGATCAAATTCTTCTAAACCAGATAATCATTTTCAGTACTGTGATTTAAAATATTGGATATATTGACTGAGTGTGACTAATTACTGTCATAAGTTCTTGTTCAGAAAGTAGTTATTTTATTGTAAGTATTAGTATAACCTGCTGGCTGAATTGGTTCAGCTGTGTTTGGAAAATACAGCAATGTCAGGGAAAAGAAGTATTAAATATGACTATTGTGTATTATTATGGTAGTTTTTCTTTCCTAATCAAATAGAACCGTATTATGTTAAACTGAAAAATAATAAGAACTAGATGTGTTGAAAACTTTTAAAAATGTGAAGATTAGTATGTCTTATGTGATCTTGCAACTAGGTTTCAATGTAGGTCAGATATGGCATTGTAAAAACATAAAACAGACTTATTTATAGTTTATTAAATTTTTTGTAACCCAGGTGCCCATCTCTTCATGGTTTGATGATATGTCTGACACCGAACTCCGGGACTTGGTACCTACTCTGGAAAGATTGAGTCAAATGGACAGTGTGTATTCCTTGAAATGTAATATCAACCACACAGTAGGAGTACATCCACAATCCTCTCAGATCCTTAATGGACCTTCCATCTATTCTCAGAAACAGCTCAATGGTACTTCTCGGTCTTAGTAGGTGAAGCCACTTGTTTTAAGTTCTTGGTTGTTTTCGATGTCTGCATAGCAGACTTAATATGAAAACACTGTTGAAGATCAGGTTAGGCAGCTAAATCAGAGGGTGGAGAGAGAGAGGAGACATGTTGCCACGACAACAGCTAAATAGCTTTATCTGTGTATTGCCAGTACCACATATAATGAATATTTCTTTATCCTGTAAATGTCTTAACATACATGCGTTCAGTAGGATGAAACTCCGGGGTTCGAATTGAAACCTGTTTGTTGTATTGTTTATATATATATATATATATAGGTTGGGAGGAATTTTTCCAAGGGTAGATCTCTCATTGCATTGGGAAGAGATTCCCAAGTACAAAGTCCTTTATTTTGAGTTTATTATTTTTAATTTCTTTAGTAAATTATAAATCTGTGAAAAACTTTGGCATTGCACTAACTTTTTCAAACGAAGACAACAGTGCATGAAATATTGGTTAATCTTTGATGTTAGAATTTTGTTTTTATTTCAAGTTTGTGTCGCACGTTGTTATTAGAATGCATAATTTCGTGAACTGTTTTACTGGAATGAATCAAGAGGGAAATGTGTCTTTTTTTTCATGTTATACCAAACAATTGCCTGATCTATCAGCATGAGTTACATTTGTATAACTTGTTTTTTGTTTGATTATATGTTGCTTGGTATAAAAGATTTCATATCTTTAAGGAAGACAATTATTTAATTTGTAACTTGCCTTGTTGGAGGGAAATATCAAACAATAATATGATGTCACAATGTGCTCGTGTTAAGGTTTCGTGTAACTGTCTTCTAATTGATGTCAGTAGCTACATATTTTTAATTTCTCTCTACCTACTGGTGCAAAAAATAGCATGCATATTGGGTTTTGAATGTTTTGTCATGCCAACATGCCTTCCTGTTTTAGAACCTTATTGCAAGAATAGAGAGGTGGCTGATGACCACATTAACTGCTGCACTGGTTATTTCTAATTATACAGCAATCTAAAGACTGATTTTAAGCCAGGTTAAAGAATTCGTTTTGTTTATTTGAATAAGTATCTATGTTTGATATCAAAGAGTAGAGAATTTATTCCTTTTCATTAGTATTTACCTATGAAAGTAGAAATAAATATTTTTGGTATCATTTGTTAAATAAAGTACCAGTCTTTTGGTCTTGAGCTTAGATAACAAGAGAAGTATTAAAACTACAGATCATATCAATAACACCCCGTTTACTTACAGCAAGTAGGCTTCCCTTTAGACTTACACATTTTACGAAGACCTGTAGCTAAGTTTCACTAAAAGATGAGAATGAAAGAGATCGTAGTTTACAGTGGAAATGTTTTCCACTATTGGTGTTTACTTTGCTATGACGTGGTACTTCAAAGTCAAGTTGTCTCCAGTCTGTCATCTGAAGGTGAACCAACTTTATAGAATTTTAAGTGTTCCTTTGATGATCTACTCTATGATGTAGAAATTATGTTACTTGAAGAGCAGAGTATTCATACATATAAAGCTACCACAACTGAGAGGATTCACTGATGAGCCAGTGTAGTTTAACAAATAATAAGAGTTCTTGTACAACTATTTGACTACTTCTAGACTCTTGTGTCCTAACAACAACTATTATATTAATTAATATGCTGCATATATATGTGTGAACTTTTTTGGAAAGTGGAAGTGAAAGTTTTAGTGAGTGAAAACTACAGAGTTCTCTGACTTCCAGAATTATCTGGAAACTTTTAAGCCATGTGTAGACCTGGAGAAGTTAACATGGTCTTTGAAAAACATGAGATAGTTCTTCATGTATTTTTACTTGTATTATAACTGTTTTAGTTGGTCAAGCTTTCTTAACTTACCAGTACATTACTTAAAAAGCTACAAGGAATAAAAAGGTATGTTTTAAAATAGCTTGTACATTGTAAATAACAAGAAGGGGGTGGGAACTGACCATATATTTGTGTAGTTATTCAAAACTTTTCTGACCTTGAAGCTATAAAGCCTTCAGAATTTTTATTGTCTAGAGATACTTGTAGATCTCTAGAAGTGCTGGGAAAGTTGATTTTGTATATCTATATATATATATTTACATTCAACTTGTACTTAATCTGTCCATAGCTTGGAAACCTTTTATTTTTTTGCATGTGTAACTTAAAAGTTGCATAAACAAATTAAAAAATGAATATGTATCCTCTAGTCTAACGTCCCCTTTTTTCTGTTCTTTAAAACCAAGTACTTTTCTTTATACAAGATTGCAGGAAAATATAGTCATAAATGCCAAAAGTTTATGCTAAAATTGTCACAAACTTGTTTTTGTTAGTCTCCATATTGTTAATTCAAAATAAACTTGAAAACCCGTAGATTGCCTGTATCTTAGTCCTGATATTTTGATGTACGATTCATATAGAATCCTCTAATTTATTGTTTGGTGGTCAAAAGATAAATGTTAATCTTTTATGTAATAAGTAAAACAAAGCAACCTTTATACTAATAGATAACAAAGTTAGGACATTATTGTGATCATTATTGGGATCTTTGTTATTTTAAAAAGTGCTTATAAAAATCGTATCCCTTTTTTTTTATTAAAAGCATTCCTTTATTTTTTTTTGTAACCAACCAAACTAGACATTTTCGTCAGTAGAACAAAAAATGTTTCTTTTGTAAAGAAATCTAAATTAGTTGTAAATTTTATCAACTTTGAAAGTATTTTCTGATTTAAAATTATGTACATTCTTATAGATGAACCAGAATATGGTATCTAGAGGATGAATCTTATATAATGATGTACCATTGCCTTTTGTTGATTTTATATCAAGGTAACGGTTAACAGTTTCTACTTTATTTGATTAAAAATTGTTAAAAAAATTCAAATAACTATTAAATCACAATTCTTTTTTTTTCTATATATAAAGCAAGATAACTTGCATTTCTCTTAGGAAAAATAATTTTTTTGACACCTCTTAAACAGAAATCTATCCTGAGTTTGAGTTGAATTTTGCAACAAAAAAAAAAGTGACTCTTAGAAATTCTCTCTCATCACAGACTGTGATGAACAGTTGATCATTTCTGTTTTTCCAGACTTTAAAGGTAAGTCATACTTAAATACAGTTGATCATTTCTGTTTTTCCAGACTTTAAAGGTAAGTCATACTTAAATACAGTTGAATTTAACATTGTAACTTATTTATTAGGCATTCCAAATCTTAAGAAAATTGGGTGGATGAATTTCAGAAACACATTACTGTTCTTTACTTAATCAAAGGTATAATAATGGCTGGAGACGGCTTAAATGGGTAATGAAGAAAAACTTTAATATAAGTTTAACATGACAGCAAATGTACAACGTTTCGACAAGGTTTTGTCAGCAACAGGGACCTGATGATGACAAAACCTTGTTGAAAAGTTGGTCATTTGCTGTCATGTTAAACTTA
>NW_013668962.1:106674-114209 GCF_000517525.1 Limulus polyphemus
TAAGTTTAACATGACAGCAAATGACCAACTTTTCAACAAGGTTTTGTCATCATCAGGTCCCTGTTGCTGACATAACCTTGTCGAAACGTTGTACATTTGCTGTCATGTTAAACTTATATTAAAGTTTTTCTTCATTACCCATTTAAGCCGTCTCCAGCCATTATTAGTCTCAAAGTGGGTTCCTCGTCATCAAATTTAATCAAAGGTATGTTTATTTTGAATTTTAATAAAAGTGTACATTTTACACAGTTTTTTTTGGACAGCTCATACCCACTAGAGTGGTAAAAATGTGTTCTTGGATGTTGTTATTTTTCTTTAAATCATTGCATATAATTAAACAAGGTACATTTACTTTGTTGGTAAATGTGCAGTATTGTTTGAAAAATTGAATAAGGCTAATAAATTCTGATTAGAAAAAATTTGATTTTAACATCCATTCTTCAGACATACAATAAGGTCCTTTGAAAATCTGATCTTATAACATGGCAGAAGTAACTTGTATGTTAAAAAAATAGAATTTCAACATTATATATTATTTTTATTTCTAAGATTTCAAGGAATTTTGGAAAATCATGTAATTATAATAATTTTAAAAAAGAGATTTCTAAAAAGATTGTTCACAGTAAAAAAACACATTCAGAATCTCTTGAAACTTCCAACACCAATAAATGTTTTTTTTTTGTATTGTATTTTTATTCAGTGCTAAACAACTGCTACTTAAAAGGTTTACAAGGTACCATTTGTTATTCCAATATATTTTTTTATATATATTGAAATTCTCTCTTCAGGACTTAACCTAATACAATCAGTTTGCCACAAACAGCACATTTTCAAGCTATGGACAGAAGTGTAAATAATATATTAAGGCATAGAGATCATTCAGAATGATTCATAAGGTTACTGAAACTGTGTTATTTGTCTGTGGTAATGTTTGATTAATTTTTTTCTATGGTTAGAAATGTATGTACGTGTGTGTGTGTGTGTTCAAAATATGCCTTAACATTTCACACCATTTTGTATAAAGTGTTTGTAATACAGAGATTTAGTTAGTTTCTGTTTTGTTTTTCAACAGACAAATTGATGATATGCACATAAAAGTTTTTGGAAACTTTACATTGAAATTTAATATATCAAAAATTAAAATCAATATTAAAAGTGCTTGTGCTTTATTATGTATTTAAAAACAAAAATAAATTTTGCATGTAACAATAAAACAATATTTGAAATTGTATGTACCTTAAGTACTGTGTAGATTTTAGAGTTAAGTTTAGCTTTATTAATATTTTAAACTTTGGAAATAAACCGAAATCTGACTTTTGGTATTTAAGAAAAGTGCAGCCTAGATTGAAAATAATAATAATAATAATTGCTTGAAGAATAAATACTCCAATAGAATTGCTCTGGATAAGGTGTGTATTTGTGTTCATAGTTGGAATTGAATTTAGTACAAATATGAATTTGATCAATTTCAAAAGTTAACAAAATGTTTGACTTTTATGTTAGTATTTTATCTTTAATTATACTTCAAGTTTCATTCCTTTATATAAAAAATTATTCGTTAATAAAAAAATAAAAAAATCTACACCCTGTAATTAAGACTCTACTGTCTAAATTGTTGTATTTCACCTGAACACTAAAATTTTCTGTGCTTTCTGTTTATAATTTACTGGTAAATATTCTAGAAGTATTTCTAAACTACAGCCTTAGTTTTATTATTTCTATTTTTATCAAAAGTAATGGACTATGAAATATTTGTTATAAATATTGTATAGAGGTGAAATTGTACATAAAAGTAATGTTTACATTTAATAGTTCTGCTCTCTCTCCAGTGGTGGATTGATTATGAAATTGAAATATGTTGCTAATGTATTGGGAATTTTTGAGTATATATGAATGTTTTTTTGAATTACATTTGTATATTTATATGCAGACATTGAACTTACTCAATTTAGGAAGACATTTTAATTTTTTTATTTACTGAGTATCAACATTTTACATGTAAATATAAAACAGAAGTTTGATGAGGGTTGATGTATTTTTTTTTTTTTTAAACAGACATATGGATGGTTTAGAACAGATAGCAGTAGCACTAAACATAGCAAAATGAAATATTGAGGGATTATTAATTTTACTGATCAACAAAGGTTGAATTGTAGTTAATAAAGTAAAACATTTAGTTTTGAAATCTTATGCCTAAAATTACATGACAGTATGAACGAATAGAAGTTGTAAACTGGCAGTAATTTTCATTGAATTACTTTCTTGAGAAGACTTGATATATCAAATATGGTAATAAAGAAGTTAGCATATACAAACACTTGATATAGGGCAGTGCCTTGATGTTTTTATTATAAAGTTTTCAATGTGAATTTTTCAGGTTACGTTTTTCTCAGTAAGATTTAAAAGTAGTCATTATTGACGTTTATTTTTTCAGTTATTTCAGTCTTCTGGATGAGAGTTCTTTATTGCTCGATATTTCACCATTGCATATCGTCAGAAGCATTCTACTAAATATAAATGTAGTCAAATAAAGAGTGAAGGTTTTCTGGTGCAATGTTATGCGATAAAAATTTCCTCCCATTAGAAAATAAGCCTGTGTTTTTATAAAACCACTGATAATGAAAATTATTCAGTATTTCAGATACTAAGAACTTTTGATTTTCGTTTTATACATGTTGAATGAACGAGTTAGTGAATTTTACCACTGTATCTTAAAGTCACGTGATTTTTATGTGCATCAGGTACTCCAATATAGTTTGGGTTTGTTACAATATTTTTAAGTGCTTATTCAGTGGTAATACTTTGCAAAGCTATTAAGATCACTTAAATTCTGTTTGTAGGTCTTTTGCAAAAGATATCGAACAGTTATGTGTGGTAGAAGTGTGTGTTTATTCATGTGTATTATGGTTTTAATTTTATTTGCAAGAAAAAAATTGTCTAGTATGTGATAATTCTTTCTGTTAAGTGCAGGGTGTGTGTATTCCGAGCAATGTGTACGAAAATGGTCTACATTTTTTGTAATACATTGAAACGCTAGTTTTTTCTGCTATGTATATGTTTATTTTTTGGAGGTGGGTATAGGTTTTAGATTGTTTTTGTTTTATTTTAATATTCAATGTTTTTCGTTCTCCAATGCTGCTGGCGCCATCTGTTGAAATACATTACAGAAGCTGTTTCTGACACACACAAACATTCCATATCTTTAACTTAGAAATAACTCCATATTAAATGTTTCGGAAACTTAAAACCTGCATAAATTTTACTAGCTCGGGAAGTACCATCAGGTTTTACTTTACTAAGCAAAGCATCATGCTTTTACGGTAACATTTTCAGGTTTATTCTCTTATTAAATTTATTAGCTTTATATTCTCTACATTTTACTGAATATGTATGAATGTGTACTGTCACGTGATCAGATTTCTCATGTATTGGTCAACACCGACGTTACATTGTCAAGTTTATATTTTACTGTAACTATAGATTGTAACTTCTTCCTAATTGGCTTTATAGAATGTATACTTAATGTACGTTTATGGGAACAGTCACTTAATTATTACTCAACACAACTTGTATACTTTATCAAGCACAGTCACTTCCATAAAGAAACAGTTAACTATTATGTTTATCAACTGACTGTAGTGACGAAAACTACAAAGTGTATCGGTTAGACAGCTTTCAGTCGTACAACAAAAAACGGCGCTAAATATACATGAGATCTTAGGCCTAATCGGTTATCAATCCTGTGAAGTAGTGGTACCAAGAAAGATGGAATCCACTTAATTTTAGAAACTTGTCGTCAATATTACTAGTAAGATACGTGCCTTCCATTTTCATCGGAAATTGTTTTGGTTTTTGAAACTAAAAAATTAAAAACAAATTTAGGGATTTTGTACCATTGCTATCTTTCTGTAAGGGAATGTATTCTAACATTCCTTCAGAACTAGTGTAAAAAAAAAAACATTAAAAAGAGAGCTGCACTGATGTTGTCTGAGGTTTTTAATTTATTGATGTCGTATTCACACAAAGTTGTAGGCAATAACAGAAAAGTCAGATCACGCGTTATAAAAGGTATTATCTGTTTGGGAATAGCTTAAAATGTTCGTTTTAGTGTTCATTCTGTTTTTCAAATTTAGTGTTCTTGAGTTACTGTTATAATGCAAATAAAAAAAATATTCAAAAATTAGTTTTGGTTCATGTGATTGTCAAGAAGAGGCTGTTATTCTGATTAGCCACAGAATCGTCCATTCAGTTATCTTCAATATAAATTATGCTATATAACTTAATCACATCACAACAGCCTTCATAAGCGTATGCCGTTGTTTGTAGTTAAGCACAAAGCTACACAAATGCCTATCTGTGCTCTGCCCACCACATGTATCGAAACCCGGTTTCTAGCGTTGTAAATCCACACAGACTGTGCCACTGGGGGGCTATTCTTTGGTCGATCTGTTATTTGGTTTACAGGAAGCACGCTCACTTGTTAAGCAAGAATATGCGATTACAACAAATGTAAGAGCAGATGTTCGTCATGAGAATCAATGGATCGCGTTCCGTACCCTCAAAATCACGTTACACTCTTTGGGGCTTCGGGTGCGTCATAAGAGTAAATGTCCAATTCCACTATTCGATTAGAGTAGACGAAGTACTCAAGATTTGTAATGACTAGCTTGGCACAAATATTGGAAACAAACGACCAACTAGCTGTCGCACTAACATATTAGTGAACGGTATGATCTGAAATGTGAGCAACTAAAACTGTATATAAAGATGAAAACACTTAGAACGAAGGTGAAGAACAGTTTAAATGGCTTTCAACGTATTATTCGTGCTTTTGTTTGGGAGGGGATGATGTGTAATAATTAATTCAATAAACATGGGATAGTGGTGATTAAAAACGAGTCATTTATATGGAAGTAGATCACAAGTTACAATATTGTATTTACTGATGTTTTGCACATACAAATTATAGTAGTGAGGATTTTGTAATTGTTTCAATTATAGTGACTACCAAAATTCTGTCATTCCCGATTTTGAGCCGCAGTGGACAAATGAAGTGGAAAAGTAATCTACAGACAGATTTTTGTAAGTCTGTTGGTTTCGAATAGTTCACTGGCTTTCGGCGATTAAACTTTAATTTTTATTAAAGTATTATACTGCATGTATAGATAATGTTCATAAAGCTTTTTGTCTTTCATTTTCCAACCCAACTGATGAGTTATGACATTGAAAGAAAAGCCTCTTCGGCAGCAATTTGTGGGAGACAAAACTAGACCTGAAATGCTGTTTATACACACCTGTTTTTTTTTTTAGTTGCAGTGGACAAATTAAGAGAAATGTTAAGAACAAAATATGCAGTTAACTTGGTTTGTAAGGCAATATTATGTATAGTTGTTATTTTACGTGGGTATTAAAAATACAATTTTAAAAAATTTCACACAAAGCAACAAAACGGGCATCTGCGTGAATAGTCGTCCTTAATTTTGAAATGCTAGCCTAGAAGGAAGGCAGCGAGTCAACAACCCCCACTCCAAATAATTTGATTTGACCATTACCCTTATAACGCAGCCTCGGCTTCAAAATGCGAGCGCATTTTCCCGTCAACAGGACGCGAATCCCGAACCCTCAAATTCTCACTCTTGGGTATACTAACCGTTAGGCCATGCATTGCTCCATCATATTTGTATTCTGTTTTTGTTTTTTTTAACAATACACTCTGAAAATTAGATTAAACTTCGTGATTATAATTTTCAATTGATTCAAAAATATTAGTCTGTTGTCAATTATTATGAAAACTACATACCCAGATGAATGTGAAAAATCATGTTTCCGTTATTCATTATTCAGTAAAAGTACCTCAATTCGACTTCTAAAAAAATACAAAAACAAGTTGATTGAGAACATATTAAAGTCGCTAAGCCATGAAATGTTTTAATAAAACGGATTTTAAACTGTAATTTGTTATCTTTTTACATAATCCTAACTTCGGTTTGTTTGAATTTCGTTCAAAGCTACACGAGGGCTATCTGCGCTAGCCGTCCCTAATTTAGCAGTGTAAGACTAGAGGGAAGGCAGTTAGTCAATCTCGTGGGTTACTGTTTCATTAACGAATAGTGGGATTGACTGTCACATATAACGCCCCCACGACTGAAAGAACGAGTATGTTTGGTGGAACGGGGATTCGAACCGTGACCCTCAGAGTGCCCTAACCACCGGGCCTCAAGTCTTGTCGAACCTTAGAGCTTTTGTTTTTGTCTAAAATGCAAAGAACCTATACATTATAACTACATAATTTTTAATATCATGAATGATTAACTATTTTACGGTATAATCATATACAGATTTGAAACTTTTTCAGATTTGAACGTTCTAATTTAGCAGTGAAAGACGAGAGGGCAGCTTTTAAGCTACCCAATATTCCTAGCATGGAAATTTCCCCAAACTTCGTCGTCTTATGGTATAGAAAAATATCAAACCTTTTATTGGAACTTTAACACATCCATTTTGTTTTATGTAACGTATCTTGGTACTCCTTTAAAAATTTTGTTTAGAAGCTAACGAAAATAATTGTATGAATATCTATGTGGCTCTAAACTTTACGTCATTATAAAACTATTTTTCAACGAAACAAATATGCAAGTTTTGATGTGAATAAAGACTAAAACCTTATTGAAAGGTTTCTGAAAGGCACAAAAGGTTTCTGAAGTTCATTGTTGTAAAACAACATCTGCTGTGACGTTTTTTCATCACTAGAATTTCTCGGCAATCCAAGCCAATATAAGTTGTCACAAAAACGTATTCTTCCAAAGTGACAACACGACCACTTACCATGTTTCTTCTCTAGCAAACAAACATTAATGTAAAATACCATATAGAAATTCATAAATACTGACTGACATTAGAATGAATATTACATAAATGCCAAACATTCATGTTTGGACTCTACAGAAGAACTGTTATTCATATATTTACACAAAAGCTTCCTGTATTATAAAGATAATGTTCTGAACTTGTATTTTGAACACCATGTTATATGCTATTCAATTTTAAATGGGCTATTAAGGCTATGTATAGTCTCAGAAAAGATCGATAGCTACAATGTATTGAAGACTCTCTTCAGCACAAAGCATAAACCATTTTTAACTCATGATAACAGTTCCACCTTTTTCCATACATAACTTAATGACGCGTAATTTGTTGATGCACCTACAATACTTTGTTCAATGAGCAAAAAAGTTTCGTTTGTAATATCTAGATAAAAAGCAATTTTATAAATGTCCCATGTCTTTCTGTTTTATACTTTGTTAGCTAAGGTTAAAAACTGTTGTTTGCTATCGATTATGTGCAATTCTTAACAAAAACGTTGGACAAAGAGCTTTTATAAACGACTCTCTGCGCAAAAGGCCAAGCGCAGCCCAGTGGTTAGCGTGACGAAGTGTAGATTCGTGTCTGGCTCACCCTTTATCAAAATAAGATAAAATAAATCGCGATTTGTATTTTGGAGCTGTAAGTGCATTATAAGAGTGACCGTCAATTCC
>NW_013668962.1:114403-115212 GCF_000517525.1 Limulus polyphemus
TTAGGGATGGCTAATTCCGATACCCTGGAGTACCTTTAGCGCGAAATTCAGGAAAAAAAACAGTAAATATGTGAAAATTATGAGAAAAATAGTTCAACAAATCAATGTTCAAACTTTAAAGTATATCGGGCCAGTAATTATATGGTGATCCGTAGGTAGCAAAAGCTCTAACAATAATTTTCATCTTTATTTCTCTTTGCCATGACGTCCCATCTCTAGTGCCACAGCGGTATGTCTACGGACCTACAACTCTAGAAACCGGGTTTCGATGCCCGTGGTGGGAAAAGCACAGATAACCCATTGTGTAGCTTTGTGCATAAACTACAAATAAGCAAACCAGGCGGTCCTCCGGTGGGACAGCGGTAAATCTACGGAGTTATAACGCTAACACCCGGAGTTCGATTCCCCGCGGGTTACACAACGGTTAGCCAATGGGGCTTTGCTATGAAAAAACAAACACTGTACTAGGAATCTGTTTTTGATAGTGAAACTTGTCTAGCTATATATACATATATATTTATAAATTCATGCTATTTAACAGTCAGAATAATGTATTTCTCCATAATCAGAGACAAATAAATTATAGAATTTATTGATTTCGTTTGTAACTGTTCAAGCAGAAATTGATATTAACAAGTAGAATAAAACTAAATTCCGAGTTTCTTCCATCCAATTGTGAAACGTATTGTTACGACAGCGGAAGTCACGTGACGCTAGTAACACGTCATGATATTCTCGAAGGTTCTTGAAGAACGAGAAAGGAAACAAGAAGAGAGATTACGGCAGTTGTTGGAGGAAAAAGAAAAGAA
>NW_013668962.1:116078-120927 GCF_000517525.1 Limulus polyphemus
GATGACCTGGCAAACAGTTATACCGAGAAAGTTATGGGAAGTTGTGCTGCGTCAATCCCATGATAGTTTAACAGGAGAATATTATGGAGTTAAGAAGATATGAAGTCACCTATGGAAGAGATTTTACTGGATAGGTATGAGGCAAGATGTGGAAGAATGGTGCAGGACCTGCAGTACATGTTGTGCTAAAAGGGACCCAAGCATAAGGGAATCCATCCTTTCCGATAACACTTTCACGAATTCTGACACATTTTCAGGCAACTCTTCATAAGGTGGGTGTCCTGTTAACAGATCCACTGGCAACCGGAGTTCCTAACCAAACATCAACTTTGCTGAAGTGTATCCAGTGGTTTCATGCTCTGCTGTCCTATAGGCCATCAACAGTGGAGGGAGTAAGACATCCCAGCCATCTTGGCGACTACTACAAAACTTTGCCAATTCCTGTCCCAGTGTCCAGTTGTAATTTTCTACCACCCCATCAGACTGTGGGTGAAGTGGCATTGTTCTGGTCTTTCGTATGCCAAACAACTTGCAGCATTCATGGAACACTGCTGATTCAAAGTTACGGCCTTGATCTGAATGCAGTTCGTATGGCATACCAAATCTGAAGAAGAAATCACTAATAGCCAAAGCTACTGTTGTAGCTTCCTGATTTGGTATTGTAAATGCCTCAGGCCACTTGGTGAAATAATCCATCACCACACAAATGTACTTGTTTCCTGCACGAGTTTGGGGCAAAGGACCAGCAATGTTAATGGCTACTCTTTCCATTGGTGTGCCAACTCGATATAACTTCATGGGAGCACGTTATCGCTAATGGTCACCTTAGTGGTAGTAACTTCATGTAGGGCTTCACTGTTTCCCTTCTCAAAACCAAGTAGAGTTTATTCTTCGACAGTGGCCTTTCCAGGTGACACGTCTTCAGCAGCGTCTTTTGTTCCATTGTTCACTTCATTCCAACTGAAATGTCCTGGACCGTGAGAACGCCAAAGCCTGTTGGCATGCACCACCTTTGGCTTGCCTCGCCGACCACATTTTATTCTGAAAGTCACGTCTGAGAGACGATCCACTATGTCACATGGGCCTTCCCATGGAGAAGACAACTTAGGAGACTTCCCTTTGGTCTTCCTGGGATTATACAACCACATCTTGTCTCCTGGTACAAAGCTGACTTCAGTAGATCTCTTATCATAACATAACTTCATCGAATCAGCAGACGTTTTCAAGTTTGAACGCACTTGATGGTGAATATTTTGTCGTAACACTGCCCCTTCCTTGGTATTGTTCGTCCCGAACAATAGCCACTTACATGAAACCAATAGGTAATTAACAATAACTTAATTAAATGTACAGAATTTACAAACACAAAAGTAGAATTCAACAAAGTCTCTTAATTTTACGAGACGTATCTTCTTCCGTACTGGCTTCTGCTTCACGTGAGGTTCATCTACTCCATCAGGAATTGTCCTACGGAAGTCACGTGACTCTAGTAACACGTCATGATATTCTCGAAGGTTCTTGAATGCTCGAGTGTTTACTAGATGTGCGGTATTCTTGTATATAAGACCGCCAAGAAGTGACGGCAACAATGGAATTGAATTGCAGACAGAGATAGAGACGGACAACTGAGTCAAGCGCGTGAATCTTTCGTTGTGAATTATAGCGTTTGTTTAAGTTATAGCGTGACTGTGGAAATTAAGTGTATTGCAAAGTTGTATTGAGAAAAAATAAACTAGTTTTATTAAAGAAAGGACTTGTATTGCGAAAGTTTCTTCGGAAAGAATTTTTACGGAAATTAACAAACGAACACAAAGGTGTAACAGTATTTTCCACGATATTGAAGATTATCCACGTGTAAAAATGAAAAGGAAATATAAGCTCAGAATTTTGCGAGTTAAAATCAACTGTTAGAAATAATTATATATCGGAATTTTTAACATATACTACTGTAGAATAAATTTAACATTCAATATTGTTTTGTTTTGTATTCGATAAACTTTGCCATCCTGCAGTAATAGTGGCCTTTTATTACTAGACTCGTGATAAGGTGCTGTAACTTAACCTCTTCCTAGGCCTCACAACCACCCACCCCCCAAAAAAATCTAAATACAATGCTCTCCGGATGCTTATGTTTATAGCGCCGAAGTAATAAGATAACTTTTTGTACATTTCTAATTTTACAATCCTTGTTGCTGTTGTTGTTGCAATATTTTTCACCATATAGCTTCAACTGTGTTTACATTGAACGATGTTGCCGTTAATACTCAGACCAAGTTACTGCAGGTCTGTCTTGACGTCACAAGAAGGAACTTGAACGATTTTACTGAATTATAATTTTCTGTAGCCATAGTTAAACCTTAGAGTAAGCTGAGGTGGTATTATTTCATATGTCTAATTATTTTGGATACGCGACTAAATACTTTCAATCGCTTAACACTACATGAATGAAGATGATTCTGTGTAGCTTTGAAGGTACAACACTAGATGTATAAACCATAGTTATAATGAATTATACAATAAAACCACCAGGGATCAAACGCGACCAGTTGCAGTGAAGAAACAAGTAAACAACTGGCAATTAAGTGACCAGTAGTCAATTAAGGAAGCGATCACTGATAAATTGTGATACTTATGTTTACAATTTTAGTGAGATAATTTCTAGTAAATTTTATTTCATTCTGTTAACAATAAAGTAAGTTATTAGGTACGTCATGTAAAAAAATACAAACAAAAGAAATCAGTACAAAAGTGCTAACGGGCAAAAGGCACAGTAAAGCTGTTCAGAAAAAAAATAAAAGGTATGGTACTACATATACTGATGATGATATGGAAATCTTCATTTATAACGAAATCCTAACATGATGCACACAATAATCAATTCGTTAAACTAACTTACTCCAGAATTTTCAGACCAATGATACTATAGTTGCTAACCCTACATTTTAGTATTGTAAATCTGTAAACATATACATATAAGAGAACTCGAATCCTTTCTTTTTTTACCTAATTGTTCTTTATTTATCAAATTATTTTTTATCCAACTGGTTTTGTAGCATCACTGGCTGCTCTTCAGCATAAAAACCAGAAAACAACAAATTTTTTGAAAAGTAATAAATTTAAGTTTAAAATTGATGTGAAATATACAACTTTTTGATGGTTGTTAATTTTTTTCACAATTTTTTAAAAACAAAATTCAGTAACGTATTAATCAAAACCTAAAAATTCTTTAAATTAAAATAAACATTTAAATATTTTTAACGTTAACTATAAAATTACTATATTAAATTGCCCAAGTCCTACAGATTACATATATTTTTGAAAAATAGTTTGCTCATTAACCTTAAAGTTTATTTAGAAGCTATCAATCGAATTGATTTATTTTTGTGCGACCCGGGAAGGTCAGGTTCGTTTGACCTCTTCCTCCTCCCAGCACTTGGTGAATGATTCCTATTTAATAATATTATAATTACTACAACTTACAAGAGGATCAAAGCTTAGCTAGTCCACGCACTCACTCTGTAATATTAACTTAATGTGTTAAGTACATTTTCGCATCGTTCGTTTGTATAAAGTTCAACAGTTCAAGATGCATTTTTCATCAATTTTAAGTTTCTACGAGATCACTGACAAAATAACCGCTAAAACCTTTCAATTCCTATTCGTTAAACTTCTCGCCTCCTAACGGCTTTAAATTAATTTAAATAAGTTTAAAACGGTCAATAAAATATCAATTAAATATCAATCTTTTTTTTTCATTACAATTCTAAAAGGTTCATTCAATAGGTTAGAGAAATTAGTGTTACAGAAATCAAAAATGTTTAATTAGTGGGGCAATTTTCCAGCCTCCTAACACGATAACTATGTAAATTAACTCTCAGTCTCAAATCATTAGCTCCTCCAGCATACAATTCTCCACAAGTATAACATTTTGAAACATAAATTACATTTTTAGCATTACAATGAAAAGAACTTTTCACCTTAAATAATTCCGCCATTTTGTCTATTTCAAGACATATATTTGTACACATTATTGTTTTTTTTTGTATTACATAGTACAATGTATTTTTCATTATTTAATTTGGATTTTTTAAAAGTTAATCTTCTACATGTATATAAATTTAGAAGTTGTCGTTTCGCTAAAATTATTTTACAGTTTTCGAAAACATTCTTTAACTTATCTATAATATGATCAATCAAAAATATCTATAATTTGGATAATGTATTATAGTACTTTAATAGTTAACGATAAAAATATTTTAATGTTGGTGTTAACCTAAAGACTTCTTAATTAAGTTTTGATTGAAAACGTTAGCAATAATGGAACTTTTAAAATTCTTAAAAATTTCATTTAAATTTAAACGTAAATTTATTACTTTTCAAAAAGCGTCTAGTTGTTTTCTGGTTTTTATAGATTTTATGCTGAAGAGTAGCAAGTGATGCTACGAAACCAGTTAAATATAGAATAGTTTGATAAATAAAGAATAATTTAGTAAGAAAAGAGAGAATTCGAATTTTCTTATACATATACATTTTAAAATGAAATCATATTGAATTACGATTTATATATATATATTTGAACTGAAAGCCAGCTCGTACCATCCAAATACGAAGGCAACTAATTTCAAAGGCTAACTACCCCTGTTGGAAAATAAAATCCTATGTGTTCAGTATTGTGCTTGATTTAGCAATAGCTTTGGAAAAGTTTTTACGTAAATAATCACAATATTCTGTCTGCATAAAATCATTAAGCCAAACTATATATGTCTTGGATCAATTGGGTAAATAATAATTAGAAACGGCTTGAATGGGTAATGAAGAAAAACTTATATTAAAGTGTTTCTTCATTACC
>NW_013668962.1:121303-128603 GCF_000517525.1 Limulus polyphemus
GGTAATGAAGAAACACTTTAATATAAGTTTTTCTTCATTACCCATTCAAGCCGTCTCCAAGCATTATTAGTCTCAAAGTGGGTTCCTCGTCATCGAATTCGATTGGGTAAAGGTTCTGATAACTGTGACAACAAATACTTATACTTCATTACACTTGCTTTATCCATTAGAATTTATATTTAGAACCAATAGCACAGATCACAGGGTTTTTATTTCTTCAAACAAACATTTTCTACGTAAATAAGAAAAATATTCATTTATTTTATTCCCACAGAAAGAGTAGTACGGTTCTTGTTTTACAAAGGCTTGCAATAGATTTCAATACATGTATTGAATATTTACAATATTTTGATGTTAAGAAAGTTTCGAAAAAACTTCGGATTTAGATCTTGCAATTCTCTATCCTGTTGGACAAAATATTATTGAATTAAATCTTTAAAGACTGTATATCTTCAAAAATGGCAATTGACTGGCCTAATGAATAATTGAATCTTTTTTATTGTTAAATTATTGTTTGCTATTACAGTTATTTATACCTTAAGACCGTAGTTTTAAATAAGTTTTTGTCCACTTGGGAATCTGGAATCACTCAAGTCTTTAAAAATCTGCAAGTACAGATTTTTCACAAAACGTCATAACGCAATATATAAAAGAAAGACCCACAACACGTAATTTTGAGACTAAAAGACGTAGATTACACAAAAAGAATGAGGATGCATATTCGTTTGACATCAATGTTCTTTTCTTCAATTTGTTTGTGGTTTTGTTAACAAACATAATAATAAAAAAATGTTCATTGTGGTAAACGAAATAATAATTTGATCTAAGTAAGAGTTTTTTTTCCTTCCCGAATTGTAAAAAAAATCCTTACGTAATAGAAAAAAAAATGAATAGTATTTTCGAAATCTGCGTAGATGAATTATGGAAAATCAATTACTAAAACCAAAACAACTTTCATGAAGTTTAAATTCGCAGGCCTGTGTTATGTGAATGAATATCACAAAACGTGGAATCAAGGTGTTCTACTGCTGCCTATGAGCTATTGAACAGAAGTACGTGAAGCTCGAGACAACACAATATCATCATTGATGTCTAGGAGAGAACTTAAAGTGCCATTGGAATTTCTGTACTCACATCAAGAGGACAGACATTCAGCATAGTCTTACACAGAATAAGCAGAGTGACTAAGGAACACCATTTAAGTCATGCATGACTTTATCCAGAAAGTAATTGAATCATTTAGTGATAAAATGAAAAGTTTCTATGATTTTAATGCTGATAAGACTGGAATCCACCGACATAACAGTATGGCTGTATATCACTGACACAAACTTCTAAGTTAAGTAGATGTTGGAAAGAGTTGTACTAAAAATTATAAAATATACAGAATCTAGATGTACACACAGTCCAAGCCAAACACCAACTACCAGGATTGTCTTTGAGAGTATGATGGTGCAGGAAGTCCAAGCCAAACACCAACCACTGTGATTGTCTTTGAGAGTATGATGGTGCAGGAAGTCTAAGACAAATTCCATCCACCATGATGGTGCAGGCAGTCCAAGACAAATGCCATCCACCATTTTTGTCTTTGGACGTATGATGGTGCAGGCAGTCCAAGACAAATTCTACCCACCATTATTGTCTTTGAAAGTATAATGATGAGAGAACACCCAAACTGGTAACTCTAGAGAGGAATTTGTCAGTGGAAAGTCAGCCTGCTGAGGAGACCGGGATTCCTGTCGAGATCACTTCCAGAAAATCAACAAGGATAGAGCCACCCGTGGATTTGTTTGCCCCTAGAGGATTCCCTAAGTGACAGGAAACTAAGCTTATGACAACGGAAAGGAGGTAATTCCATCTATATACCACAACCTTAGGAAAAGAAAACCACCAAAAGGATTTGATAAGTACATTGTTCAGTGTAGTGTTATATTTTTCCATTAGGTTTGTTCAAAGTACTTTACAATTTACGAAGTGGATAGTTTTGTAAGCTATATTTGTGTTTGCTGGAGATAGCTTGTAACCTTGAAGGTGTAACAATCGAGAATATTCATCTAATACCTAGAGATGAGATTACATTACTCTATAAATACAAGTACTCAATTAGTAAAGTTAATGACACTTCTGTGAAGTATCCATATTTCAGTTCTGTGTTAGACAGTGAGAGTTAATGCATCTATTCTGTTATTAAGTTACTTGGTGAGTTACGTGTTTGTTTATCACTCAAAGCTACGGACTCTTATGTTACGTGTAAGTACCATTAACAAGGAATTTCTATTGAAATATTGTTCGTGACCTTAGGCCTACAACTTATGTCAAAGTGAATGTTGTCTGCAGTAAATTTTATAGAAGGAATAATATAATTTGTTATTGTTACATTAACTAGACTTCACATTATTTTTACTAAATTATCCAATATCACCTGCCAAATCATAGAACACGCTAAGATTTCGAACTCATGTTAATTGATGTCCATAGTGAAATTTCTACTTTTATGAAACGTGTCTTAAAATCTATTGCTCATGGCTTGAAAGCTCATAAAAACCTGTAGAGGTCAATGACACATATTCTGCAAGTTAGATAAAATATTTAGTTAATTCGTTCTTTGCATTGTCATACATTTGAATATCATTGTTAATTCTTAATCTCTTTCCTGTTACTATTTTATTTTTTACTAGAAAAAGCACTGCTTATTATTCTTCGTAATCATATTGTACACATGTGGATGATGAATTTGCTAGTGATTTGATATTTTAGCCAGATTTCTGAATAAATCATAGAGTATTATGACCTGTTATAATGTATAAAAAGAGATATACCACGGGGAGTATTAATGCACAAGTAGTTTATGAATTATTATTCTAACGTTTAGGTGATTTATGTATTCAGTGAATTAAGTTATTGTTTCACCTTCAGTTTGTTCATCTATTGGGAATCCTTAAGAGATGTTTATTTCTAGGCAAACAAGATATGCAATCAACTGAGATTAGGCGTTATTGAAATTATGAAAATGTAAATATTAATATATTTAATTAGCTATGCAGTTTACAACTACACTGTTATACTTTAAGCATTATTACACCTACTTAAGTTCATAAGTTATATATTAATTAAAAAACACACTAGAAGATATGGCACTTAACAAAATATAAGAATGTGGTACGTAAAACAGACGCCTAGTATTTCCTAAGTTCTTTTACTTAATAAGGAATTTTAAGTTCACCAGATATTTCAATATATATATATATCTTTTACTTTTTTAAATGAAAAATGTTTCTCTAAAGTAAAATATACTATGTAAAGGTAGACTGTGATTTTTCTACAGAAATGTCAGGTAATTCCTTGAGGAAACATCCATCCTAGTTTTACTATGGGATTTACCATCAGTGATATGGGTAGCACTACACAACGAGACAAATAATCTTATATAATCATGTACATAATACCATGTTCTATAAGTTTAGAACAGATTCCACCCAGATTTTTTTGAGAGATAGATCTATAAAAAATTGACCACTAGACTGATCTATTGCTCTCCACTGAACGGCTGCCATTTGTCAAATGCACTAGTTGCTTTGATAGTGTTTTTGCGATTTAAGATTGATTTTCACTTTGCCAAATTGTGTCCATTCTCATTATTTTTAAATTGAGTTAAAGTAAGAATTCATATTTACTGTGAAATACATTTCCAGAACAAATATCCTGTTTTTTGTAGAATATACACGAAAAGAGCCCTTAGGAATACCACAACTGCACCTGTTTCAGGCGATAAAGCATGACATTATAAAGGCAGCAACATTCAAGATAAAAACTTATTTAAAAAATGATGACTTTTGGCATGTACTTTTCTAAAGTTGTTATATTTTCATTTGGTGCAGCAATAGTTTCAAACATCTCTAAGTTATAATTGATGCTGTAGCACAAATTAACGTGCACTAACTAATACAGACCTTAACAACTCCACATATTCTTGAAGGCATTGTGATGCAGCTACACAGGAGGGATCACAGCTCTCATCCAAATGGAGTTGTATTTTTCCTACCAAAATGACTATGTTCCGTGAACAGTCAGTTGGTTTCTGCTGTTTCGCATACAAGTCAATTCTGTTGGGATTATAAAAGTTTACAAACACCTGCTTGATAGGCTATGTTGCCAATTCTGCTAAGCCATCAGAATAGAGGTGACATATCATAGTGTGTATCTTCCCCACTCCCAGAATGTTTCCCAATTCACAAAATAACTAGCTGTTGAAATGAACTCCTAAGTCTATGTAGAATTCTCAATGGATCCAAGTCATAATATACATTACTCGGTCAATATGCTAGTGATGTACTGTCCTATAGTGTCAATCAAAACATATACTTCAGCCCACTTGGTGAAGAAACTGATAAAAGTCAGCATATACTGATTACCTTCTTCAGTCTGCAGGAGAGGACAAGGTATATCCTAGGCTATTCTATGTAATGGAGAACCAATAATTCTCTGCCAGACTTTGCACCATTGCTTAACTTCTTGATGTGAATGTGGCCAGTACATATGTGAGTAATACACTGATGTCCCTCACTCTTTCCATTGTGAAACATGTGAAGTATTTTTAACTGAGACCTCTAGGGACAACTAGTTGCACAATAGGTTGAGAACAACGACTCAGTTGTCTACAGTAACCATACATGAGAAGTAGCACTCAAACTGAATCTCTGTCTTTCATTTGCTCTTTCCAGAACTTTTGAAGCATCATTTGTTGACATCATCCAGAAATTATTATGTACTGTATGATTTGATGTCAACATCTGCTGTGATGGTTTTCACTTTTCTTGGTTAGGACGTTAACTGTATATGCATGGGTAGTGGGTCAAAGTGTCATATGCCAGATCTTTTACAGAGTGCCAGTCATCACATTATTATGTATTTGATTTTAAAGTTATAAATTATTCATTTTAACCTACACTGCTGATTTAATTACAGTTCGTAGTAAAGGAGAATAAATACCAGATATGGGGATACTCAAAAACTATAGCTACATATTTTGGTTGTTCTAGAGGTTATGTACAATGGTCAAAATTACTTATATTCTTAACATCAACATCAACTTGCCAGATTGATGTTGTCATTTCACATACTTGAGTACAAATGCTTTTATAACCCATCTGATTTTTTGTGTACATCAGATTTGCACATTTTAAGAAAATCTTGCCATACTGCATATAGATGCACGTAGTAAATTCGGAATTTTAGACAACATTCAATCTCTAAACGGGGTCGTTTCAATGGACCAATCCTCTCCACATTGGGTTCAACAAACTGACAGGCTTTCACCATTTGGCAAAAATACATTAACAATTTCATGATGCAGGCCCAGTCATTGATGCACTACAGCCATGCTCTTGTAACATTGTGATTAAATGTGAAATCCTTCTGAAGTTTCTACCATACAAGCAGTATCGATAATGTTTGAAAAATACTGCATCTACACGCAATATCTGGTTTAGAGTCCATTAACATATTACTGGTATATGTGGTTACATATTATACTCCATCCTGCAGCTGCAGCAATATGACTTCAATCAATTACATTATCACTGACATCATTATCAAGCAAAAATAGACAAATCCTTTTTTCTCAGATAAGCTAATATTGAGATTTCTACAAAACAAAAATACTTGAACGACTTACATTCATGGTCACCATTATCATGCAGTTGAAATGCATTTTGGCTTTAGTCACAGCAAATGATGATGCAGCAATACTGGAGAAATTAGCCACAAGTCATGGATAGTATGAAGTGAGACTTCGTAAATACAGCATCAAACTACAAATCTCTTACTTACGAAGGGTTGAGACCAGTCTCATGATGCTGTCATCTTCACAGGGTTGGTGGACGCCCATCTCTTCCCACAAATCATCAAGGAATTTTGCTTATATATCTATATACGTAAACATTTTTGTGGTTTGAATTTCAAGCCCACCTTTCTAATTCACTGAAGGATCATTTCCATGTTTTCAGCATTAGACTGAAACATGCAGCTAAACACCAAGACAGCAGTGTTTCAGCATTTCCAAAGTAAGCTCCATTAGTGACTCAATAGAGGTGGGCAGGCTCAATGGCATGCTTCAAACTTTGTACAGGTAATTTTGAGAACTGACTTATATTTGAACCTATTTTTGTTATCCAGTTTCACATGCAAGAATCTGGAGCCAAGTATTAAATATTTAACCACCAAGTACCTGCCACTTCCCTATCTCTGGTAGTGGAAAGACATCAATGTGAGTCACCACATTCTACTGCCAAAAGTGTTGTGAACCTTGGTATACAGTCCTTCCATTTTACAATTACGTACTAGTCGAAATGACCAAGCACTCTTTGAAGGTCGTATAATTCCATTTTTAACAACCATTGTTTCTCAGCATTGGCTATATTTGTATTGCTCTAAAGAATTCTGCTTCGAGATTGTAATTATTATGCATTGTTTGTATCTGTGTGGTAGAAAGCTACTGTTGTTGAACCAATTAATTAGCTGGTCCCATAAAAATGTTGGCATATTCAACCATCAATTCACTGAGTTTCTGTTGTTGTGTTGAATCCAAAATAATTTCCCAATTATCTACTAATGACTTCAAGTATTCTGGCATCTATGTGTTCGCATGTGGATATGGAGTGAAAGAAGCAATCCTATTTGTATAACTTTATGCCAATAATAATTTCAGTGGGAATTTGAATAGCAGTGTCAGTAATTGTACAGTAGCACCAAGACTGTACCACAGACCATGCTATGACCTGGTGGTTAAAGTGCTCATCTCACAGTTTGAGGTTTGTGGGATCAAAATTCAGCCTCAAATGTGTTCACCTTTTCAGTCATGGGGGTTTTATAATGTGATAGTCAATCCAACTTTTTATTGATAAAGAGAAGCTAGAATGCTAGTGGTGAGTCTTACCTGTTGGTTGCCTTTCCTATAGTTGATGTCTCAAAATTAGGGATGGCAGCATATAACCTCAGTAGCTTTGCCATAAGGAAACAAACAAACTTTGCCACTACTTATGCAAACAAATGTTCAAGTCAGTTCAGCCTTGAACAAGAAACCGTCTATGTCATGTATAATTTCAATAATCAATGCAGACAGGAATAATGTAATAAATATCACCTATGGTACACCACTTGTGAAATCTAGGGTATTGTGATTCATTCTCTAACATACACATGCAGAGTTCATTGTCTTTGGGCCTAAGCTTGCCAGCATTGGATTGTCTTCTACATAAATGTTTATCTCTTGATGATGTTTTTCACTTGAGGTTCATCTATA
>NW_013668962.1:128988-131315 GCF_000517525.1 Limulus polyphemus
TTGTTGGACCCGTTTTCCTTTTCCTTTGTGACCTATTAAAAATTAGTACCACCTATGATGCTGGACTTCACAGGTGCTGCCTATGTTTGATTTCTATCACACTTGAGTGATGTAACACCATTTTAGTAGATCCTTAATAAATTTATCTACAAGTATATATATATATATATATATATATGATCCATAGATGCTAAAGCATGACATGTCTTCCTGTGTAAGTATGCAAAACGTATAAACGTGACGAAGATCCTAGTGAGACCTCTCTTTTAAACTCTTAATCTTAACCTAAGGAATACCTTGGTTCTCCACTGGGACAAAACATTTGTGCACCAGTAGCAGCTTATCTCCCCATGACATCTTGGCCAACAACAGGCTGAGACACTTATGACATCAGGGATACTAAATGGTAATGGTGACCAGGGACCCTACAATTGGAAAAATGTTTGATTCCTGTTCCTGAATGGCATATCAATGAGTTACCATTGACGGTTTGACTTCCAGCTTTGAATAATCCCAGGGATCTATCTGGTTTATATTGGTTGCAGCAGTACGTCAGTCATGGAGAAGCTCTTGACTGCCCCATGGGGTCAACATCTTCATCTCTTTCTACATTACTCTGTGGTATTTTCAGGTACAAGTAAGAGTAGCAATCAAAGTTAACGTGATAGAAAACATAAAATGTTTATTTACAATTAAATTATAATTTCTGAATCAAACTGGTTTGAAGAAAGAAACTAATAAGAGGTTAAAAGTATACTCCAAAGTTATAATTACTTAAGAACAAAAATCAAAGTGAACGAATACACAAGACGATTGACAGTGTTACTCTCTAACTGTTTAAAACTCCTTCCCTAATCAAATAAGATCTCCTAAAGTCAAGGAACATCTGGGTGAGACTGGGAGATTTGACAACTATAAACAAAACAACAATAGCTTCGTCTCTCTAGAATGCATGCACTAACCATGCCACAGTTATTCCACATATAAGAATGAGGAAAACAGTCTCCAGGTGCTGTCAAACCATTACACAGTCGCCCTCAATACAGTTTGCTTGTTTGTTTTGAATTTCGCGCAAAGCTACACGAGGGCTATCTGCGCTAGCCGTCCCTAATTTAGCAGTGTAAGACTAGAGGGAAGGCAGCTAGTCATCACCACCCACCGCCAACTCTTGGGCTACTCTTTTACCAACGAATAGTGGGATTGAGCGTCACATTATGACGCCCCCACAGCTGAAAGGGCGAGCATGTTTGGTGTGACGGGGATTCGAACCCGCGACCCTCAGATTGCGAGTCGAGCGCCCTAACCACCTGGCCATGCCGGGCCGAAACCTCAATACAGTACTACACGATGTTAAATCATATTGTTCTCCATTGACACCATCCAAAAAGGCAATTGAACTAATGCAATGAATAACTAGAGCATCAATAAGTTAGCCACATATCATAATCAGTTCACTTTTGTTAAAATCTCTATCTGCAATGGAATTCACACAGTTGTGAAAAACATAACATGAAAAATACCTGATATGTTTCAAATACTTCAGAGGTAAGCACTATCTTGTTCACAGCCTCAGTATGGTTCACACTCAATCTTCTCATCAATTTAAATGTTAAAGGATGCAAAAACTCACTTATTCGATGTAATACCATCTTGCTTAGTAGTTCCTTGATAAATATATCTACAACTATATACCATTAGCCATAGATGCCAAAGCAGGACATGTAAGAATACACATAGCAACTGTTCTGTTGATTTAAATAATAAATGAACTTTTAGATTTTGGTTAGGTTCATGAATAAATTTCCTTTTTCTATGCGTAATTTTATATTTGATTTCAAGTATTATCACGTATATTATGCAAAAAAAAGGCTGTCCGATTCGATTTATCAATGACAATAAAACCGCTCTCAATATATTGAAATTGATAAATCTTCTTCTTTAAGTTATTTTGTACTGCTTAACTGAAATTGTAGTGATTTACTTGTGAATATGCAATTTCTAGTAACGATATTTTGTTTCACTTTATATCGCACTGTCACGCTATAATATGGAGAATAGAAATAATGCCAGTTTGTGAAGAAGAGAATAAGCTAAGAATACGACTAAGCTCATTTGTGGATTAAATTTCTATATTATGTCTTACATGACAGTTCACGTTCACTTGAATTATTGGTTTCTCTAAATTTTCTATCGTTTGTAGGTCTTTTGGATGAAACTATAGAGATGGGCCCGGTATGGCCAAGTGGTTAGGGGGCTCGACTCGCAATCTGCGGGTCGCGGGTTCGAAGCCCCGTCACTACCAAACATGCTCGCCCTTTAAGCCGTGT
>NW_013668963.1:0-9389 GCF_000517525.1 Limulus polyphemus
AAATAGCAAATATTTCATATCTTAATGTTATATTAAGGTAATTGAACAATTAATTTATAGTAGTATACTAGTTGTATTATATGCAGAAAATATATTGGTCCAAAATCAAGAAAATGGCGTCCTTCTCTTTTGGACCCCAACATTCTTTTTTCCACTGATTGAAAGAGACAACTACCTATCAGTGAGATGTTTTACACACAAAAAGAAATTAATAAAGGGGAGAAAGAGGAAAAGAGAACATGGAGTCCGCGTTCCTTGTAATTTCAACTCAACCACTGGATGTATCTCTTCATAGTCCCTACACCATAGCAGAGTATCTACCATTGTATAGACAACAAAATAATACTTGCTAGAAATAGAGATAAACGTAAACATTTGTACATTATCTAATCAAAAAAACGATAGTAATGTTACATATAATTAAGCTAATAAATATTCTAGATGTATTATGACTTATATATTGAAAATTTACCAACTGCATACGTCGGCACAATTAAATGAAACACAATAGAAAAGTTTTAGTCAGAGGTCACGTCATTCATCTTTCTTCACCTGGTGTTTCTCATAGCTAATCTTCAGATTACTAAGACCCTTTGAACGATTTTTTTTCTGAAGTAATGTGTTAAGAGTGGTACCAACCAGGATTCAAAGATAATAGAAGATGATACATAGTTCCACAATAACAATAGCACCTGCGCTATTTGAATGTCATTCACACTTTTTTTTCTTAATTTGATAATTAAAAGGTCAGCTAGCATAAGTATGGTGAGATACAGTAAACTTGAAAGACATCGTATTTAGCATTCCGGAATTCTATAGCCTTGTACGTGGTTCTTTGAAAAACATTATTAAGATATTTGGTTGTATTAAGTCAAATAAATTAAGTATACCGTACGCTAAGTGAAGCCAACATACTGAAAGCCATGTACTCATTTATGTCAAGCATGTTTTTTGCCATATGCTTGGTAAGGATATAAACGTACTTAAAAACTTGTTTGTTGAATTTCTCGCAAAGCTGAGCTAACTTTTCCTAACCTGTAAGTGATAGATGGACAGCTGTTAATCAATAGTACCCACCGCCAACTGTTGGGCTACTCTAGTAAGAGGGAATAATGGGTTTTAATTGTCACTCCGATGTCGCTCCCACAGCCACAACATGCGGTGTGCGAGTTTTTACGATAATGAAACCGAACCACGGAAATACAATCAACAGTTAAAATTTTAACCACTGGACCGTATTTCACCAGGTCAAGCGTGTTAATGTAATTTATCTAGTAAAATCAGGCATAGTTGGAATGTTTTAAGTAATTTTAATTTTTACGTTTCTTAAAGATATTTTTATTTCTTCAAAGCTATACAATTAAGACTAAAATCAGGCATAGTTGGAATGTTTTAAGTATTTTTAATTTTTACGTTTCTTAAAGTATTTTTATTTCTTCAAAGCTTTATAATTAAGACTAAAATCAGGCATAGTTGGAATGTTTTAAGTAATTTTAATTTTTACGTTTCTTAAAGATATTTTTATTTCTTCAAAGCTTTATAATTAAGACTAAAATCAGGCATAGTTGGAATGTTTTAAGTAATTTTAATTTTTACGTTTCTTAAAGATATTTTTATTTCTTCAAAGCTATATAATTAAGACTATACCATTCAAAACCAGGCAGAAAAGCCCAATATGTAAAGAAAAAATATAAAGAGAATCAAGTTGCCAGTGTGTGTGTGTTGCCCCCCAGTGGCAGAGCGGTATGTCTGCGGAGTTACAATGCTAGAAACCGGGTTTCGATGCCCGTGGTGGGCAGAGCACAGATAGCCCTTTATGTTGCGTTGCGCTTAACTACAAACAAACAAACCATTGTGTGTTGGCACAACTAAATATATCCGAATCCAACTACTCACAAACTGCATAAAACATGTTTCTAACTGTAAGTTTGTTAACAATTAATAGCCTCCAGGTGGCTCACTGGTAAGTCTGAAGGTTTATAACGCTAGAAATTGGATTTCGATATAAGCGGAGGGCAGAGCACAAATAGCTCATTGTGTAGTTTTGAACTTAACAATAAAAAAGCAAATAAAAAATAATTTCTTAAAAATAAAAGTCATGATATAAAACAAGGTGAGGAAGACAGTAAAATCTGTTCATACTTTTTGTTATTGAAACTAGCAATTATTTCAGGAATCGTGTTTCTATATTTCATTAACCGGCCATTAGACTAGTTTTCAAAAGTTACAGATATGTAATTTAATGTTTTGCTAGGGTAACTGACGGATCAAATTATAGTAGTAGACTAACAGTGGTATCTGCAGGAATGAAATTGGGCCCAAAGGCAACTCCCCTTTTTTCTATTTTGTCCTCCAGCGGTCTAGCTTCATTCCCCCATTGATAGTTTGTTTGTAATTAAGCACAAAGCTACACAATGGGCTATCTGTGCTCTGCCCACCACGGGTATTGAAACCCGGATTATAACGTTGTAAGTCCGCAGACATACCGCTGTGCCATTGGGGGGGCCCCATTGATAGAAAGAGACATGTACCTATCAGTAAGAAGTTTCACACATAAAAAAAAAGGAAGAGAGGAGATGGAAAGAAAAGAGAGTTCTCCTCCTTCAAATTTCATATAGCCATCTCTATCTTGAATGTCACTAGAGGAAAGACAGTAAGTTAACAACACCCACCGAGAACACTTGGGCTATAGTCTCATCTTACGGTGGAAATTAATGGAACTCTTATAATGCAATCATGGCGTAAAAGTGTGGAAGAGTGATTGTGCGGCAACAAGACGCGAATCACGTGTCTTTGGATTCACAATCTGGTACGATAACCAGGGATCCACTCTCGGACAAACATAGAAGTGTTAAGAAACGAGACCTCATAACTTTGTAAAATTAAAAGTCCTTTCCAGTACTCTTGAATTACAAAAAGAGAAAGAAGGAACGGGGGTCACCTTCTTCTTCAAATTTTAACTAGCTGATTTAAATTTTGAACTGACAGATTTCAAATTTTAGTATTAGAAAAACTATAATACATGCCAAGCTGAGTGATGGAGTTTGTTTTTCACAACAGATGAAAAGCTTATTCTCTCCTTACTGTCAGCCAAGATTCCACATGGAGAAATGTTTCCTTCTTTCCACTAAGTGTAGGTCAGTTAAGTGTTCTATAACCCTGAGAAAATTCCGTCGCAAAGGTAAAATTTGAATCTTCTTGAGCCCAAAACACAGGAATGACGCCATGCGTTTCGTCATCTATCCATTTCACTAAAATATAAAGTTCCCCATTTTCTCTTGCAAGTTTGAATTTTTTTTTTCATTGACATAGGCACGTTTTATCAGCTTTACTATTCTTACACTGTAATCGTTGACGCTTACGCTATTGTCTCCTATTTATCATATTCGCAGGTTGAAATCGAAAATAACTTCCCGCAACTTGTTCGTTGTATCCTTATATCAGTTTGTGTGGTTTGTTATGAATTTCGCGCAAAGCTACACGAGGGTTATCTACGCTAGCCGTCCCTAATTAAGTAGTGAAAGACTAGAGGGAAAACAGCTAGTCATCATCACCCGCCCTTATATTAGAAGGTATAGATATGAAAAACAATGCTTACACTAAAATAAATACTATATGTTTTTAACTCTAGAAATGATCTCCAAACATATGTGTGAATGAAAAACGTAAGTTTAAAAGTGTGCTAGAAAACATACATTTAGCGTATCTACTGTTTACTTTACACAGTAGTAGTTCTAAGTATTGTTACGCCATACAGAATACTTTTACGTACCTGACCTAAACTACTTTCGGAAAGAAGGTTGTGTTAAAAGTAAATTACTTCTAGTAAATTAAACTGTTTTATTCATTGGTACGATTATAATAGACCCTAAATTTTTGAAAGATACCTAAGTGGGAAGGACAATATGTACAAATTGAATGCTTCTTGAGTATGTTGCGTACTGGTGTTTGTAACACGTAGACAGCTTTTGCCACTGGTCTTTATGGTCGTGGATTATCTTCTGTAACAAGACGCCGTACTTTGATTATTATGGTTGTGGGATAACAATGTTGCAGGTCTCTTTTGGTACATAATTTGATTCATATCCCCCCCCCCCAGTGCCATTAAGTAGGACGAATATCCCCGTCTTGAAACTGTAAATCCCCAATTTGAAATCATATTTATGATCTGAGCGTATGAATATTTTGCGTCTTAAATGGCTTCTACACGTCTTTTAAAAAAACCGGTCGATTTTCGGTGGCGTAATACTATTTAAGGACAGCCAAACAACATGATACTGTAGTTCCGATACATTCCTTTCCACCGCAACTTTATATTGACTGTAGTTGTCAAGCGATTTACTGACTTGCATATTGAAAATCGTTTTAACATTCTTACTCAAACCAATTTTATACTCGCACTGTTTGATAACGTACTTGTCTGTGTTATCTATAAATAAATATACATGATACTACATGTATTATTTTCTGTCAACTTTGTCCCCCCGATGGGACAACGGTAAGATTATGTAAACTTACAACTTACAATGCTGGCTCAATTCCCCGCTGTTGACACAGCAGACAGCCCAATGTGACTTCGATCTGAAATAAACAAACCGTCCATGTTCCATTCTCTTTTTGTCCTTCCTTCTTCATAAAAATTATAATTTTAGACTTGTCTTTAAAGCCTATAACCTAAAAGAAAAAAAAATTAAGATGTTTGCTCTCTTTTTCAAACTTAACGGGGAGTATCCTATATCATCTGTATACAACGAGGACGACACAGAGCTAATGTTGTTTTCTACACGAAATGATGTTGTTGTTTGTTATAAAGCACAAAGCTACACAAAGGGCTATCCGTGCTCTGCCCACCAGGGATATCGAAACCCGGTTTCTAGCGGTATAATTCCGCAACGAAAATGACTGAATAATCTTTGTTTAATTGTTCAAAAATATCATTTACGTACTTGTTTGTAGATATTAATAAAGTTCCTTTCTTCTTTAAAATTATACATATCTTTTCTTCTATATAGCCTCAAGACTTTTAATTCTTTTCAGTTTTCGCTTCTGTGCGGTTTCTATCCCACCATCTGGGTAAATTTTTATCTTGCAGTTTTTCTCTTCTTTCGTCTGACGAACATGAAATCTACGACAGTATTCGAAGCCAGCAACCAGTGTTCGCGTTTCCTGTAGGCAGGGTATAACTCTCTTTAACACTACTTTCATTAACATTTTTGGTTAGAACGTTTAATATATATAACTATATGTATATATTTTTATTACACTGTAATAAGTTATATTTTAATGTAATTTAAATTTTAGCTAGAGAGAGCTGTGGTTTTTATGATAACGTTCAGATCAAAAGGTTTAATAAGATAGGTCTACGACACTTAAATAGTTCTAAAGATATGACAAAGAATTATAATATATTCGAAAGTATATTATATATACAGTGTAGTTACGAAAGTGTCGAAGGAATCAGTCTCTTAGCTACCACAGTTACTTTATGCTCGTAATTTATTTTATTTTTTTAGGTTAGCCCTAGTTTGTTAGAAGTTCGAATGTCATTTGTAACATAGGCCTTCAACAATTTACAACAGTGTACAAGCGTTCTACCATATATAAAGCGTTAAAGGATGAAATAATTTTTTCTTGTCATATGAAGTAAACGTTGAATTATTTTCATCAACAAAAGAACGTTAAACCGACACTTTTAGTATAGAAACTGTTATATACTGTTCTTAGTATACGGATTTGGGCTTAACTTAAATATCCTAAGATGACCGAACCTTGTGAGATATTGGGTTTACGGACACAAATATCGTTAACAGCAAAGATACCCAACTGATAAAACAATGCATTCTAATTTTATAAATAGGAACACAATAAAATTATACTTTATTAACTATATCCGTTACCGGGGTGATTTTTAGTTTTTACTTGAGAAGATAACTTGTTTTATGTTCCATACATTTAGAGTTCCGTTAAATTTCGCACAAGCTATACAAGTACTTTCCTAATTTTGAAGTGATAGACTAAAGGGAAGGCAGCTAGTCAACACACCCACTTCCAGCTTTTGTCCATTTGTTTGTCTTAGAGCAAAGCCAAATTAGGCTTTCTGCTGCGTCCACTATGGGGATTCAAACCCTGGATTTCAGCGTTATAAGTCCGTAGACTTACTGCTATCTCATCGGAGGACACCAACTCTTGTCAGACCGAATTATAGGATTTGACCGTTAATCTAGCCACAGTCCTGTACTCGACCTATAAAAATCTGTATTTGCACTACTGCCTAACATCTTTCATCATTAACTTTCTTTACAAACTCATTTTGGGACTAAATATTGAAAATCTCTCAACTTATCATACATATATTCACTATTCGTCTTGAAGCGGAAATGAGTCTGAATTGCCCTGTAACAGATAATAGGATGTCAAATCGTTCTCATGTACAAGGATATTTGTAATTAATTTCATAATATTAACTGAACCAATAATCACAAGTCCATCCTTTCCACTTATTAACATAAATCCACATTTCTATCTACCTCTATAAACAAACAGGTCATTGCTATATAATTTTGATAATTCATTTCAAAGTCACTTACTGTTTCTTTCGATTTCCAATTTTTATCAAACGAGTTTGCAATTAATTTATGCTAACAATTTCTTATCTAAATATATATATATTATTAACAATTATTTATTAACTACTCTAGTTTATAAAGAAAAGTAATTTTTATTTTAAAAACATTACAAACTGATCCAAACGTTTTGAAAAACAATGTTTTTTTTATGTAACTGAAAATAACACGACATACAAAAAACATTTAACTTAGGCCAAGTTAAAAAAAAATGTTTAGCGTCCGGAGTTTTCGAAAAATCAAGATCTTTTTTTAATGACCTATTTTAAAGAAAGTTTGCACCCTTTTTCATGGTTATTGCTTGTTTTCAAAGGGTCCATATCAAACAGAAGTTTTCTTTGTTTCATATTTCCATTAAAACGATACAGAATTTATGGCAATTAAAAAGGACAAAACTAATGTGTTCATTCCATTTTTTTTTATTCAGAAGTCTTCGTTTCTTTGTATGATCGAAAATCGAGAATTTGAAATAATCGCCAAAAAAGTGGGAGGGAGGAGGCGGCTACAAAAAAAGAAAGCGGGAGTGGATGCTAAACATGTATTCTTTTTTTTACTTAGCCTCACTTTAAAAAATACTTAAAACATCACATAACCAACTGACAAAAACTAACAGCATTAAAAAAGGAAGTGTCACCCTATATCATAATAAAGGTATGAAAAGGTCACCCTAAATCATAATAAAGTTATGAAAAGGTCACCCTAAATCATAATAAAGTTATGAAAAGGTCACCCTAAATCATAATAAAGTTATGAAAAGGTCACCCTAAATCATAATAAAGTTATGAAAAGGTCACCCTAAATCATAATAAAGTTATGAAAAGGTCACCCTAAATCATAATAAAGTTATGAAAAGGTCACCCTAAATCATAATAAAGGTATGAAAAGTCTGTTATTTTATGAAAACAATAATAAAAACTAGGAACGTGAGGAAGGACGAAGTCACAATTTCGTTTAATTGCGGTGTTTCAAATATGTCATGATTCAAAAAAATTAATGATCCGATAATTAGTGCTTAATTTGAGTATACTAAAATTCCTACAGAACAGCGTGGTTTTGCCTTTTATCGAATTTCGGTATCTAATGGGTATGTAAATAATTTTACTATCTGGTGTTATAGATTGTATTCACAATATATGGTCATTAAATTCAAAAAGGTTCAATACTGACAACTCAAGCAAAGTGTTACTATGATACACTCGCATATAGATAACTATATTTGGGAAGAAGCTGTTAACAGTAAGACACACAAGATATCCACTATTTGAGACAGATTTACTAATAACAGCAACTTCACACATTCAAACACTGTCTACCAAGGGGTTAATGAAAGCAAATCAAACAAAAAAATATCAAGGAAAAGAATTATCAGGTTTTTAACCCTCAAATTAATTACCAGCTATCTTTATATCTTTCATTATCAGAGATATGCACGTTGTATCACACTGGGTAATTTTATAACAAATCATTGTGCACAACTAATACCAAATAAATGAAATCACGCACTTTTTTATGCAAAATATATAAGGTATATAAGTAATAACTACCAGACTTAATTGTCTCTATTCGTTTTGTATAAGTTTTATGTTGTTATGACTCCTGTAACCAACAGCTGTGAGCCCATAAGCAATTTAGTGCATAAATAGTTTAATAAAATGTATTTGAATCCTACGTGATCCAAACATCATCAGTAAATATGAGAATAAAATACAGTTCTTATATTTTTTTATGAATCTCTAAGTAGTTCATCTATTATAAATCTGGTCAAGTTTTCCAATTTACTTGTGGAAACATCTATAAAATGTTTTCACCCACAGGAAATAGTTTCATTTATTACAGAACCAATGTGCAAATTTCTTAAATAACACCATAAAAATAACAACAGGAATTTCACACACATAGGTTATGGAGGATTTAGATTACCATATATTGCATTCGTATTAAAATGAATGACATGTGAATGCATACTTTTCAAGTTGCAGCTATGCAATTTAATGATTTAATTGAAACTGCAATTAAATTTTTATGCGAAATACTGAGTGTAAGTAAAATACATCATTTTAACTTTCAAAAATACACAGAAAAAAAATATTAAGTGAATAAGCTTATACTTTTTTTTATTTTGGCTCGGAAAACTTTACAATGCTCTTCACATTCATTGTTCAACAACAATAACCAATCAGGTATGACCTTGCAACTATTTTATTCTATGCAACAAACTGCCAACCAGTAATTTAAGTGACCTTTTACATTACAAAAAGTTTAAAAAAATCAAAACAATGTGTTTTCTGTACATAATGTCCTTTTCTAATATGCTTGACTTAGCTCTGTATGATTTGTGCCACTCTCAGAACAAAACCAAAACCTACACTAACTGATACACAGCTGTTCCAGAGCCAAAAAATACAGAGAAAAATGGCACCAATAAAGCCCAACTAAAATATATGCAAGTTTAAAAAAATTAATGTAATGAAAAATAGTTACAAACAAATATGAATATTCTGTCATCTTAAACCTGTTTTGACAGAAATTTATGGAATATTTTATGAACCAAGTTTAACCAAGAAAGAATTTGGTCTTCGTAAAGCATTTATACTTTTGAAAGAAAGCTGGATTAGGTTCATAAGCAATTTAAGGCACTACTGCAATAACCATTACATTCCCAAAGAAACTGCTCTTAGGTTACATTAAAAAAAAAGATTCCTAATTTATTAGTCAATGTTAAGTATAAAATTTTTACTAAAACTCTTTAACCATTTTTCTCAGTTC